>NC_041217.1:9016532-9018110 GCF_002837175.3 Physeter macrocephalus | reverse complement strand
GAAGAAGAAATAACAACTGACACTGCAGAAATACAAAGGATCATGAGAGATTACTACAAGCAACAATATGCCAATAAAATGGACAACCTGGAAGAAATGGACAAATTCTTAGAAATGCACAACCTTCCAAGACTGAACTGGGAAGAAATAGAAAATATAAACAGACCAATCACAAGCACTGAAATTGAAACTGTGACTAAAAATCTTCCAACAAACAAAAGCCCAGGACCAGATGGCTTCACAGAATTCTATCCAACATTTAGAGTAGAGCTAACACCTATCCTTTTCAAACTCTTCCAAAATATAACAGAGGGAGGAATACTCCCAAACTCATTCTATGAAACCACCATCACCCTGATACCAAAACCAGACAAAGATGTCACAGAAAAAGAAAACTACAGGCCAATATCACTAATGAACATAGATGCAAAAATCCTCAACAAAATACTAGCAAACATGGAAGTTTTAGCCACAGCAATCAGAGAAGAAAAAGAAATAAAAGGAAACCAAATCGGAAAAGAAGTAAAGCTGTCACTGTTTGCAGATGTCATGATACTATACATAGAGAATCCTAAAGATGCTACCAGAAAACTGCTAGAGCTAATCAATGAATTTGGTAAAGTAGCAGGATACAAAATTAATGCACAGAAGTCTCTTACGTCAATGATGAAAAATCTGAAAGAGAAATTAAGGAAACACTTTTGCAACATTTACCATTGCAACAGAAAGAATAAAATACCTAGGAAAAAACCTACCTAAGGAGACAAAAGGCCTGTATGCAGAAAACTATAAGACACTGATGAAAGAAACTAAAGAAGATACAAACAGATGGAGACATATACCTCTTGGATTGGAAGAATCAACATTATGAAAATGACTATACTACCCAAAGCAATCTACAGATTCAATGCAATCCCTATCAAATTACCAATGGCATTTTTTACAGAACTAGAACAAAAAATCTTAAAATTTACATGGAGACACAAAAGACCCCGACTAGCCAATGCAGTCTTGAGAAAGAAAAACGGAGCTGGAGGAATCAGCCTCCCTGACTTCAGACTACACTGCAAAGCTACAATAATCAAGACAGTATGATACTGGTACAAAAACAGAAATACAGATCAATGGAACAGGATAGAAAGCCCAGAGATAAACCCACGCACATATGGTCACCTTATTTTTGATAAAGGAGGCAAGAATATACAATGGAGAAAAGATACCCTCTTCAATAAGTGGTGCTGGGAAAACTGGATGTAAAAGAATGAATTTAGAACACTCCCTAACACTGTATACAAAAATAAACTCAAAATGGATTAAAGACCTAAATGTAAGGCCAGACACTATCAAACTCTTAGAGAAAAACATAAGCAGATCACTCTATGACATAAATCACAGTGAGATACTTTCTGACCCACCTCCTAGAGAAATGGAAATAAAAACAAAAATAAACAAATGGGACCTAATGAAACTTAAAAGCTTTTGCACAGCAAAGGAAACCATAAAGAAGACGAAAAGACAACCCTCAGAATGGGAGAAAATATTTGCAAACGAAGCAACTGACAAAGGATTAATCTCCAA
>NC_041217.1:9015909-9016269 GCF_002837175.3 Physeter macrocephalus | reverse complement strand
ATCATCAAAAAATCTATAAACAATAAATGCTGGAGAGGGTGTGGAGAAAAGGGAACCCTCTTGCACTGCTGGTGGGAATGTAATTGATACAGCCACTATGGAGAACAGTATGGAGGTTCCTTAAAAAACAAAAAATAGAACTACCATATGACCCAGCAATTCCACTACTAGGCATATACCCCGAGAAAACCATAATTCAAATATAGTCATGTACTGCAAAGTTCATTACAGCACTATTTACAATAGTCAGGACCTGGAAAAAACCTAAGTGTCCATCGACAGATGAATGGATAAAGAAGATGTGGCACATATATACAATGGAATATTACTCAGCCATAAAAAGAAATGAAACTGAGTTAT
>NC_041217.1:8987233-9015534 GCF_002837175.3 Physeter macrocephalus | reverse complement strand
ATACCATATGCTAACACATATATATGGAATCTAAAAAAAAAAAAAAAACAACTGGTCTGAAGAACCTAGGGGCAGGACAGGAACAAAGACACAGACGTAGAGAATGGACTTGAGGATATGGGGAGGGGGAAGGGTAAGCTGTGACAAAGTGAGAGAGTGGCATGGACATATATACACTACCAAATGTAAAATAGATAGCTAGTGGGAAGCAGCTGCATCGCACAGGGAGATCAGCTCTGTGCTTTGGGTCCACCTAGAGGGGTGGGATAGGGAGGGTGGGAGGGAGAGACGCAAGAGGGAGGGGATATGGGGATATATGTATACATATAGTTGATTCACTGTGTTATAAAGCAGGAACTAACACAACATTGTAAAGCAATTATACTCCAATAAAGATGTTAAAAAAAAAAGAGCCATCTGTAAAACACTAAGCTTGAGGTTCCAGGTGTATAAGCAACAGCTGGGGGCTAACATGTTTGAACTGATTGCTTGTTTGCATAGAGGGTCTTGAGACCTCTACATATATTGAGCTTATAATTTTATACCCACACATAATTTTATACACATAATGGTTATTATAAACTTTCAGCAAATTCAGAACATAAGGAGGACATAAATTATGGCATTGAAGAGTAGAGAGACTTTATTATAGCTCATTTAGTTCCAGTATATTGTATTATATTTCTTCATTTTCAATTCATCAGTAGAGAACCATATGACATTTCTATTCTACAAATATGGTGAATGATGGCCATAATATATATTGATAGTAATTTATGAATCACCATTGTCATTATTTGTAAATTAATAAAATAATTTACAGAGATGTGGATTTTCAGTTACCTTTTATTTCTTTTACGGGTCTTGTAAATACAGTTGTCACTTCTTAGATAATTTATCAATATTAAATTATTAAATCTGTATGAATGCAATATCAAACATTCATCATTCAAAGATTCTTGTTTCTCATAATTTATATGTGCTTTAAGGAAGAAACAGCCATGCAATTGGACTTTTTTTTTTAGCTTTTTTTGGAATAAAACATTTTTCTTAATCTCTGCTTTGTATTATATTGTGTTTTCCAAAAATTAGAAAACAGAAATTTCATAAAAATCATTAAATTTTAACTTAAGTCGCCTGACATTTTTCCGAAAAGAACCACTTTATTCATATAGTCTTTCAAACTTGTTTTCTACATGCTTGTCTAATTTAATGTTTATGTGATTTATCACATCTTGAACTGTGAACAATTTACCTATATAACAAATGCCTTTGTATTAGTCATCAGTTTATGTACATGATAAAATCAATCCTATTATTTACTATGCTGTTAATTAGAGCCTCTTTCTAGCTACTAATTCTGCCTTTAGAAATAAAGTGATATCACTCTGAAGCATCTAGATTAGGCCCTTTGGTATTCACTGAAATATATTCAAATTAGATTTAAAGTATATCTCATAATGTTCTTATTCTCTGTAAATTACTAATACAAGTAGTATATAAATCATATTTTTAACCACACATCTTCGTCAATCAAAGGTCCAAAACACATTTACTTAGCACAGAACCCACATTTCTTTTCCATACCTAAGAGAAATACAAAAAGTGAAATTTGTGGAAAGTTTTCAATGAGCTTATGAGCTGTCCAATGAAATAAGATATTTGTGAAGATATAACTAAAAGTACTACAAAAATTTTACAATGACAGCTAAATGAGTAATGATAACTAATATCAAAGTTATTTTGACACAATTGTCTTGTATTTTTTTTCAGATCTCCTCACATCACTAACTCCTCCTTGAGGTCAAATGGACTCAAAGAAGACAACATGTAAACTGTAGATCTCTATGTTTGACCAGTTAATACTGGTACATAATTTATAGGAAATGCCTCTTGATTTATGACCAGTACCAGTTTCCATAAGATTTCATTGCTTATAACTGTTAAACACCTTACAATTGAGTAAGAATCCTGCTGCAACATGAGAAAAAATTCTTCATTTGGCTTTAAGCAACTGTGGTCAGTTGTTTTTTTTTAATGAGCACATTCTGTTCTAGTCTTATTTATATTTAGGGAGATTTTTCTTTTCCTGCATCTCCTCAAAGATTAATTTTATTTATTTTGTTTCATTTGCCGATGACGCATTGTTTAGAGGAGGGTCAGTTATTCTAAAACAGGGATGACTTCTCTTGTTAGACAACGTCCAATCGAAACAAAGCAATTAATATTTCTATAGCAAATCTTGACATCTGAACGATTTTCAAAAATTTTTTCCTCTTGTGTAGGGATTTCTTTTTAATGTGATAAGTACAGTGCCTAGAGAAAGAAATTGAGAGATTTTTGAGTATCAATAAAATGACCAACATAGCTGAATACTGACGAGAGTTGCTGCTCCCGTGCCTCAGCTTCTCAACTATTTTCACTTAATGTTAGAGTTGCACGTTTGAACTTGTCTTCTGATTATCACCCATTAATAGAGATTACAAGTCTTGGTTTTACAAAACATGCTGTAATTCAAATGCCTTAATAGCAGGTAAGAAGCAAGGACACAAACCAGCTTATTCTCTTTTGAAAGCCTTAAGTTCACTTCTCGTAAAAGGTGATATTTCTTACCATTAAATACGTACAAATCATTCTTAGAATATGTTCTCTCTAGTCAACAGCTTGGTGTAAAAGTCAAGTATATACCAGAAATTAGAGAAGGGTAAAGGTAATAAAATCCTCATCCTGTAGAGTGGATGAGCTGTCTCCTGAAAACCAGCCCAGAAGGAATTCACTCTACGATGTGGTTAGTCATGAGCAAACCACTTGGAAAATAATCAGTCAGAAATGATATAATCTAAAACATAGACATTGTAATAGACTATAACAATATATTAAGATGAGAGAGTGAAACTGTAGTCAGTGCAAATCCAAAGTACTGATCACAAAAGAGTTTCAGGAAAATTAGAGCTGAAAAATATAAATGAATCAGTCCTGGTTTAAGATCCCGATGATGATTTCAGACTAACAAGAGGAGGAAAAACTCTTCAGGGTATCGCAACTTGATAAAAGATGTCTTTAAAATATTCAGTTTCCTTTGCTTATTCCCTATTCGCCAAATTCCTAAATAATATTTTTTTTTCCTGAGTGGAAATTTCCAGAAAGAGAATACCTTGGGCAGAATTTGCTCTTATAAATTAATAAATCTGTGAACTTGTGAAGCACAAATCAATTAAAACCTTCTGAGACCTAAAATCCAGACTGGGAACAAAAACATACCAATTTGTGATACTTGAGCCAGACTGCCAATCCCCCTTCTACCCTGCTGTTGCCAGTTCATTGCTAAATATGGACCATTTATAAACATTTATAAACATCACAAATAGAGTTCACATAAGCAGAATCTCTAAGACTGTGATGTGATACCCATATAAGTGGACCTGAAGACTTTTTATTTTTAACATTAAAGGCCCAGCTACATAGAAAGTTGAAAGAACTTAAAACTTTAAAATTTCTACTTATGTAAAGAAAAACATGTAAAATTATGAACTCAGACCAGAATAAATAAAACACTGATCACTTTCTGTGTGTGAGGCATATAAAAATAAATAAGGCATAATTCCTGTCTTCAGAGCAGTCACAGTCAATTTGGAAAGATAAGATCCATGAATAAATAAAAAGCTCACTAACAAAGTCAGGCATGACACCAAGGTGAAGGAGAAATCTGTGTAGATTAGGGATGAATGAACTCTAAGAAGAAGGTATGATTTGAGCAGGCCTTAAAGGAAAGGAATGGGAAAATAGGTAAGGAAAGATATTTACCTAGATAGGCATAAAGGATGCACAAAGCACATTCAGGGAGAAGATGTCCACATGTGGGACTTCAGTAGAGAGTTTATCTAAGATTGAGTGGGAGATAAATTTAGGAAACTAGAGTAGGATCAGATTTTAAAAGCCATCGAATGTAAAGATTTATCAACCTTTAAGACTGCATTTGAGGACAGGAACTACGTCTTATTTATTTTGGTAGTTTCCTGTTAGCCTAACCTACTGCCTTTTACCAAGTAGGTACTCTGTGTGTGTGTGTGTGTGTGTGTGTGTGTAATTGAGTTGGCTTCTCTTGGAAATGTAAAACAATTAAAGTCTTTTAATAGTGACATGACATAAAAAACAATTTCATAAAAAGATTTATGTAGCTAAGCCAGATGCTCTAGATGGGGAAACACCAAAGGGAGGGAGGCCACTTATGAATTAGGAAAGTCAAACCTACTTTATGTTTGTTTTAGTAGAAGTTAAGCACCTCTTACGGGTTTATTTTTAAAGACAAGATGATAGTTAAAGTTGGCACTTAAAAGATGCTCACATGTTAATTAACCGACCACATGACTATGGGAATGCAAGTTGTACAAAACAAATGTTATAATTATGATGTTTGTAATTATTATCAGCTGCAGCATCTAAGTTGCGGGCAAACATTTCTACCAGATTTAGAAAGTGTTAGGGCATATATCTACTGACTCTCCCTGATACGATTTTCCTGGTAGAAGAAAAGCAAAAATACTTTGACGTTTGCTGTGGAAAGTATCTGAAAATTTCAGTTATTACAATTGATACAACATAAAATGCTGAAGCTATTTTAAACAGGGTTTCGATGGGAATTTAGGCTTAATTTAACATGTAAGGTATGTGGAAAACTGAGGCAAATATGTGAATTTGTTTCCAGATATCTGATTCATGAAAAGGAGAAAGTAAAGAAAAAGGAAGAAATATTTTATTGTTGCTGGTTTTTTAAATCACCAATTGTACAAATAAGTTTCAAATATAGGCTTGGCTTTAGAATAAAATCACTTGTGAGGTTTTGTATTTTACAGTTTTCTGTTTCTAGGAAGAATACCGTGGTCCTTCAACAGGTGTCCTAATCATCACATCAGCACAACTGAGCTTCACATGGAAACCAAATTGCATTTAGACCCCTACCCAGTAGGAGATTAAACAACATACACTGTGCACCTGGGAGGACAAGAAGTCAAAGGCACATCTATAGCCTCTGAATCACAGCGAGGCCTATTTCAAAACAAGATTTTCCTCTTCAGGACCATTTTAAATAGTCAGTTAGTAGGTGGTTGGGAGGAGCTAAGAAAGGAGGGCCTGGGAAAGCTAGGCGTCAGATGAGTCATCCCCCAGGGATTCGTATCCATTGCAATGTGCAGAATGATTTAAGTTTGAACAAAAGCGTTTCAAAAATAAAGTTGGATTCAGTGCAATCCCTATCAAAATATCAGTGGCATTTGTTTTACTAGAAATAGAACAAATAATTTTAAAATTTGTATGAAAACACAAAAGACCTCGAATAACCAAAACAATCTTGGGAAAGAAAAACAGAGCTGGAGGAATCATGTGCCCTGATTTCACACTATACTACAAAGCTACAGTACTCAAAACAGTATGGTACTGGCACCAAAACATACACATATATCAATAGAACAGAATAGAGAGTCCAGAAATAAGCCCACATAAATCACTCCAGTAAATTGACACTTTGTAATTTCATCAGGTTACTATTAAGAAGTAAAAGTTTCACTTAGAGCAACATAGAAGTCATTAGACCCATCAAACATTTATTAAACCATTTATTGATTTGTCAAATATTTTTAATGCCTACCATTCTAGGTCCAGGGAGTAAAGAGGAGGATAAAGTCCCTCCTCTCATGGAATTTACATACTAGTGAGGAGAGAGACAGTAATCAAATATATCAAATGCCAGGAGGGATTGGTATCAATGAAAAAAAAAATAACAGGGTAAAGGTGATCGTAATGGTGATGGGGGGATGGGGGTACAATTTTCTATTGCAGGCTTAAGAAAGGTCTCAGAAAAGGGGACACGGGAGATGGGAAGGAGGTGAGGGAATAAGCCATCCAATTATATCTGGGAAAAGAGTGACCCTGACAGAGGAACAGCAAATGCCAAGCCCCCAAGGCAGGAGAGTTTTATACACAGCAAGTCGCCTGGTGTGCCTGGAGTGGGGATGGGGATAAGGGGGACACAGTGGATGACAAAGGTGCTGGGTGGGGGGATTCCACAAGGAGGTCAGAAAGATTATATAGAACCTTTCAGGCCACAGCAAGTATTTTAGCATTTCTTTCCAATGGAAAGCTGTTTGATGATTTTGAGCAGAGGAATGATTTGCCATTTTGGAAGGATCACTGTGGCAGCTGTATGACAAGGAGATGGGGTGGATGGAGAAAGGGAGACCGAAGAGGCAGCATTATAATCATCGAAGTGAGAGGTGATCCCCGCTTGGAGTAAGGAGAAAGCAGTTGAGGTGGTAAGAAGTAGTAGTGCACATGATATATTTTCCAATAGACCCATAAGATTTGTTTATGGCCTGCCTAGGGAGTGTAGAAAAATCAAGGATGAACACAATGTTTTTGGTCTGAACAACTGAAGGGATGGAGTTGCCATACCCTGGAGAATTCGGGAGGACATACCACTGAGGGGCTGAGAGGATGGTGGAATTAAGAGCACAGTTTTGATAGGTAAAGGGAATTAAGAGGTACAAACTAGCAGTTATAAAATAAACAAGTCACAGGGATGTAACGTACAGCACAGGAAATATAGTCAATATTTTATAATATCTCTGTATGGTGCATAGTCTACAAAATATAAAATCACTGTGCTGTACACCTGAAACTAATATAATATTATAAGTCAACCATACTTCGATAAATTACTAAAAAAATAAAAAAGAGTACAGTTTTGAATGTGTTACATGTGAGATGCCTATCGGACACCTGAATGGAAAAATCAAGGAGCCAATTATAAATATGTATGGAGTTCTAGTGAGAGGTCGAAGGTGAAAATATAAACTTGGGAATCATCAGCTTTTGGATGATATTTAAAGGCATGGGATGGGATGAGGTTACATGGGGTGTGAATACACAGAAAGAAGGTGAGGTTCTGATACTGAAGCAAAATCTAGAGTTTGGGAACAAGAGTAGGAACCAGCAAAGGAAGACTGAAAAAAAGTGGGCTAATCAAGCAGAGAAATAAACAAGAATGAACGGGGTCCTGAAAGCCAAGTGAAGAAAGTGTTTTTAAAAAGGAAGGAGCAACCTTCAGTGCTGCTGACTGACCCAGGGAGCTCTGAACCAAGAATCTGACTTCCGATTTGACAATGTGTAAGTCATTAATAACCTTGACAAAGGAAGTTTCTGTGGAGAGGTGGAGAATAAATGCTAATCGGAATGGGTGAAGAAGAATCAGAGAGGGAGACTCAGAGACTGTGTAGACAACTCCTTTAAGAGCTTACTTGTAAAAAGCAGAAGAGAAACGGTAACTAGAGAGAGACATGGGGATTCAAGGAAGGAGTTACTAAAATGAAAATTGCTTCAGCATGTTTGTTTCTTGGTGGGGAGCCAATAAAGATGGGGGAAAGATGAAGGGAGACAATTATAGGAGCATGTCCTTTATAACACGGGAGAGGTGGAACCCAACAATTAAAGATGGCGATTGCTTTAGATAAGAGCCCTGAGGGTGGGTCTTAGTTGTATCAATTGATCAAATTAGCAGCCTGTTTGAGGACTGATGATAAAGTTTTATTGAGCACTTACAGTGTACCAGGCACTGTTTTAGTCGCTTGACATATTCTCTGTCTCATCCTCAGAACAACTCTATGAATCAAACTGAGCCCACAGTTCATTCATGTATTGAATCATTGAACAAAGAGTGAATAAGATCCCACTGTGTTCCAAACACTATACTAGCTGTTGGGGAATAAAAAGTGAACGATAAGTTATCTGGTAAGAATTGTGTAATGTTCATGATGGACCAGGCTTTTTGCCTATAACTCCATATTTATAACCTCATTTACTTCTCATACCAACCCTGTGAGGTTGGTATTACTGCTCACAGTTCATAGATTAGAAAACTGAGGATTAGGGAGTTTAAATAATATCTAGGAGAACATGTCAACAATTCAAACTCAGACTGTATGATTCCATTGTGTTACTTGCATGTTCCCTGCCCTCTATCCTTTACATCTGCATTACTGAGATAAACAAAAATCATGCAAACAAAAAATTTTTAAATAAAAAAAAAAGAATTGCAATGTGCCAAGCACAAGAAAATGACTGGGTGCTGAACCAGAGAATGACGGAGGAATAGGATTGGGGAAATCTGTAAAAAAGAATCGTCAGGGAAAGCTACTTTCTAAGGAAGCAACATTTCAGCCAAGACCTAAGAGATAAGAAATACTGAATGAGGGTGGGAAGAAACTTCCAGGTCAAGGGAAGAGTAGTAAGTGCAAAGGCCCTGAGGTAGATAAAAAGCTGTGCATGCTCAAGGGAACAGACGACTCAATTTGGCTGGAGCATAAAGGAAGAACATAAGCGTGACTTGAGATAAAGTGAGGAACTAGGGAGAGCTCTGATTCTGCAGGGTTTTGAAGACCCAGAAAAGAGGAGTTTAAATTGCATTCTAAGTTTAGTGAGAAATCAGTGAAAATTTTAAGCAGGAGAGGACACACCAGATTTATAGTTGAGGTTAACTCTTGAGCAGTGTAGCACATGAACTAGAAATATTCGTGGGGAGAGGCAGGATGCAATAGTGGAAAGAGGTAGACCAGTTGGCAGGCTATGCAGCAGTGGCCCAGAAGACAGATAGTGGTGATGAATAGACGTGGAAAGAAGTAGTAGGATCTGAGAAATATTTTGAAGATGGCATTTACAGGATTTTGTGATGAAATGGATGCAAGAGGTAAGAGGAAAGGGGGATGACTCTGTGTTTTTAACTTGAGCAACTGGGTAGGTGGTGAATCCATTTACCGAGATGGGGAAACTTAAGGGCTGGGGCAGCAGACAGGTTTGGGAAGAATCAAGAATTCTCCTTTTGGAAAATTTTTGTTAGAAATATTAGAGAACTGAATGTTGGAATCAAGTAGAGAACTCTGGGCTACAGACATAAATTGCGGAGTCAATGGTGTAAAGACGGGATTTAAAGTTAGGGGTATGGATGAGATTACCTAGGAGGACAACAGTGAGGTGAGGCAGGAAGGGAAGGGAAGAGATCAGGATCCAAGAAAAGCCCTCAAGAACTTCAAACTTTTACATTTGGATAAGGAATGAGAAGCTGGCAAAAAATGTGAGGGCTGAGAAACTTGTCCAGTATGTTCAGAGGAATGTGGTGCCAGGAAGCCGGGAGAGGGGTTCATGTAGAGAAAGGGACTGGTCAGTTATACCAAATGCTGGTGAGAACTGAGAATAACAAGGATAGGGACTTCCCTGGTCGTCCAGTGGTTAAGAGGCAGGGGGCATGGGTTCGATCCCTGGTTGGGGAACTAAGCTCCCGTATGCCTCACAGCATGGCCAAAAAAATAAATAAATAAAACAGTGGGTATGTAAATCAACTATACTTCAATTAAAACAAACAAACAGGGCTTCCCTGGTGGCGCGGTGGTTGCGGGTCCGCCTGCCGATGCAGGGGACGCGGGTTCGTGCCCCGGTCCGCGAGGATCCCGCGTGCCGCGGAGCGGCTGGGCCCGTGAGCCATGGCCGCTGGGCCTGCGCGTCCAGAGCCTGTGCTCCGCAACGGGAGAGGCCACAAGGGTGAGAGGCCAGCATAACGCAAACAAACAAACAAACAAACAAAAAAGAAACAAACAAAAGCTTAAAAGAAAGAAAGAAAGAAAAACAAGGATAGAGAAGCATTGGTTGCATTTGGCTACGTGGAATTTACTAGCAAACGTGGCAAAAGTGTTTTAGGAGGGATAGTAGAATACGGACAGGGTATGGGGGCATTGAAAAGTACATGAGAGGAGGGGACGAGGAGTAAGGAAGTGTGTGATGGTGACAGGGAGCTGAGAAATGGGGAGATATGTGTGCAACAGGGCTTTTTCAACACAGGAATGTCAAAAGATTAGCTGAGGGATATTAAAGAACTTTAAGAGTTTATTTGAGCAAGAAATCAATTCAAATCAGGTAGCACCAAACCAGAAGTGGCTAGCAGCACTCCATGGACAGGGGCGGAGGGAAAGACCTCTACAGAGAAGGGGAGGAAGCAAAGCAAGGACATTATTTGATTGGCTGTAACTGAAGCCTTTGCCTTATTTGGAAAGTTCTGCGTGGTTGGCTGTTTGTGATTGCTTGTCCTTAGGTTTTGATTTCTTACCCTTCAGGCTGTGGTTTTTTTGGTTGCCTCCTTAGGCTGCTCAGGTATTAAAGCCACCTCAGTCTAACAACCTCTTTGTTTAATTTGTTTACCAGGAGACACCGAAAGCCTGTTAGTATGCTGATAGAAATGACCCCGTAGAGAGGGGCACCATGTACTGTAGATAACACTGAAAAGAGAACACTGTGTGAATTCCTAAAGAAAGTGAGAGAAAAAGGGGTCCATAACACAAGTGGAGACAATAGACATTAATGTAAGAGAGACACCACCTCCTCCTCACTAGGGGAAGAAGCAGAAAACAGGTGCCAACGTAGGTTGGTTTGCAAATTTGACAATGGGAAGGAAGATAAAGAGATTTGCTTATGAAACACAAAGCCAAAGTCTGAACCCAGGTCTGTCCACATCGAAGCAGCCTGGCCATGGACACACAGCCTCTTTTTTTTTCATTTAAATTTTTATTGGAGTATAGTTGTGTTACAATGTCGTATTAGTTTCTACTGTACAGCAAAGTGAGTCAGCTATGCAGAAAGAGAAAAAGAAATATCATATATTAATGCATATATGTGGAATCTAAAAAAATGGTAGAGGTGATCTTATTTGCAAAGCACACAGCCTTTGGAAAACGGTTTCCAGTTACTGAGAAGGGCCTCTGCCCAGACCGGTGGATCACTATTTTCCCAGAGCAAAAATGGCCGTAACTTTGCCCCCGCCTTGCGAGGGACGTCCTGCCTGTTCCTGCCTCCTAACGGGATCATGGCTTGGAGACTCTAGCCCAGGAGAGAAAGAAGAGAGCTTTCCTGAGTCCGGGGAATCAAGCAGGCTGATGCCTGCCCCACACCATTCTACTCAGTCTCTTTTTCTTGGCCATTTCGTGTGATAAATTTGAAGTCTAAATATTGAGCATTTCTAGGTTTTCAACTCCATGTCAGCTACTGTTACTCATATCAAACTTGAAAACTGATTCAGAGAACAATTTTTCCAAATTACTGCTTATTAAAGCACTCTTTTCCATCCCCAGCCCTCCTCCACCCTCCTCTCCCCTCCTTTCTGTACCATTATCTTGACTGGTCCTCCCCGTGTCTGCCAAGGCAACAACGAAGCTTTTCTCTCCCTCTTGTTCTCTTTCCTTGTCTTTGCCACCTACATTTTCTAATCATTTTCTAACCAGGCAATAACGTTCTTCCCATCACGATTCTCAGGTGAGCGTCCTGTGTCCTTCAAGATGGCATTTGACAGAGGCCAGACTTTGTTTTCCAGAATGGTTTCTATCAAAGTCACAGAAAAGCCTTGAATTGAAGAATTGAACTGCTCAAACTAATTCTGTTTGAAAATCCACATCAATATGGTTCCCCTCCCGCCAAGCCATTTCAAGACTGGCATCTTTGTTATTGGATTTTCCACCCAACCCTTACTCTTGGCGCCCCTGGCTGCTCCCTGCCTATTATCTTTCATCTCTCATTTTGCTCACAATTCCACCCACTCCTCATCATTCTCCTCAGGAATCCTGTCAAGAACTCAATTTTCTCCTTCCTCTGCTATTAAATAAAGTGGCTTACCCAGCAATTCTTCCCTTTTATGGAAGAGAAATGAGGGTGGAAGTAAGCTCTCCTTTGCTCCTCTCGAACATAGCATGACTGGGTTTCCAACACAGGTACTGTGTCATTTTAGATAACTCACAGAGACCATGCACTTAAACCTCATTAAAATGGAAATATTCATTATAATTAGAGAGTGCTTGCCGAATTGTACATTACTTGTTCACTGAAAGCACTTACTTTTAGGGTAATGTGACGATAATAAATGCCACTGTGGGAGAAGCCTTGCATTTGCCCAGAACTAGACCAGAAACAAAGGGATCAGGAAATTTAAAAAGATTTCACACCTGCAGGGAATTCTGGATCTTAGATGCTAAAGCAGCCTAATTAGGGCTGGGGCTGCCGGGCATTTAGTCCACCTGGCGGAAGGGAAGGTAAAGATATCGTCAGTATTTGGAAATTATCCTCCAACACTTAGAATTAGGGATTTTCCTCTGAAAAGTTTTAAACTCTGAAGTTAGCACACAGAGATGGAAGGTTTTCTTCAAGGTAGCGGCTGTAACCCTGAATAATGACTTGTAAGTAGGAGGCTGAAGATTCTCCTCTAATTACGTGAATAAGGTATAGATGTAATTGGGATTCTCAGTATTGAAAACTGTGGCATTGATACCGGTGCTTATATACCTAAGGAGAGAACAAGAAGAAAAGGGAGGGTATAGGTCCCGAGACATTCTGCATCCTGTCACGCTGTGACTCCAGAGGTCCATCCAAGGGACCCCAAAAGTGGGTTTTCCAGTAGCAAGCTCTCTATATAGAGCATTGATTCAAAATGGTGATTGCTTTTAAATTTACATTTTGATATAATTTCATGTATGTTAGTATTTCCTCTGTCTCTCTCTGATTTTTTTCTGCATTATTTGCTTCTAAGTTACAGATGTAATGCCCTATTAAAAACCCCAAAATGGAGTCATTTTTGCCCCCATGACGGCAAACCAAGACTTAACTGCAGTTTCAACCTCTTCCAGGAATGTGACCTTTAAACAGACCGTCTGAAATTTCCTAACCAGCACTAGTGAGGTAATCTATATAACAGGATCCCTGCTTTTCCCTCCCCGGCAAAAGAAGATTGCCTGTCCCCAAATAATTCTTTCTTTCCCATTTGCCAATAACTTCTGGGCTCCAGCGTCCTTCATGTCTTCCATGGTGTACCACTCTTTGGAGCCCCCTTCTAGTTGCTAGATGGGATGTTGTCTGATTCATGAATCACTTAACAAAGCCAAAGAGATCTTCAAATTTACTCAGTTGGATTTTGTTTCTTAACAGCCCTTTACACCTGAATACTTCAGTGTGTATTTCTTATCTAGCCATGGTACAATGATCAAAACCAGGAAATTAATTTCGGCTCAATACTTTCACCTATTCTATGGACCCTATTTGGATTTCACCAATTATCCCAGTAATGTCCTTTCTAACAACAACAAAAATCAAGGATCAAGCACTGATTCGGCTGTCATGTTAGCCTCTTACCTGGAACTCTTCCTCAGTCCTTCATCACAGTGACATCTGAAAAGTGTACAGTCACTTATCTGATAGAATGGCCCTCAATTTGAGTTCCTCTGATGCTTCCTTAGGACTAGGTTTACTTTACGCATTTTTGGCAGGAATGTCACAGAGTGATGTTCTTCTCTTCTTGGTGCTTAGTGATTTGTATCAGGAGGCACTGATGTCAGCTTGCGCTATTACGGCAATGTTAACTTTAATCATTGGGTTAAGGTGTTTTCTGCCAGGTTTCTCAACTGTAAACTGATTCTCTTTCCCTTTAGAGCTCAAGAGTATTTGGTGGGGAGCTATGATGTAAATATCCTGTCACTACTCAAACTTTCACGCATGAGCGTTAGAATTTAATGGTGCCGGCTGCCTCAACTCACTATTATTATCATGGTTGCCAAATGGTCATTTTCAAATTCCATCACTCTCGCATCATTTATTAGTTGGCTTTGACTATAAGGAAGACCTTTCCCTCCATCCCTGTGATTTTCTTTATTTACATATCAATTAAACTCACATGGTAGATCATCACACACACATAAGATAATGGATTATATTTTTTGCTATCATTTATTTTGTTTTTTGGATTTTTTTAATATTTTAATTTTATTGGAGTATAGTTGATTTACAATGTTGTGTTAGTTTCAGGTGTACAGCAATGTGATTCAGTTATACATATATTCATTCTTTTTTAGATTCTTTTCTCATATAGGTTATCACAGAATATTGTTATCACAGAGTTCCCTGTGCTATACAGTAGGTCCTTGTTGGTTATCTTTCTTATATATAGTAGTGTGCATGGCTATCATTTATTTTGATTCTTAAATTGATGCTCAGATTTAGCCACAAACTGATGATTGATTGATTGATTGATTGATTGATTTGCGGTACGCGAGCCTCTCACGTTGTGGCCTCTCCCGTTGCGGAGCACAGGCTCCGGACGCGCAGGCTCAGCGGCCACGGCTCACGGGCCCAGCCGCTCCGCGGCACGTGGGATCCTCCCGGACCGGGGCGCGAACCCGTGTCCCCCGCATCGGCAGGTGGACGCTCAACCACTGCGCCACCAAGGAAGCCCAATGATTTACTTTTTAAATTCAGATTTCTGGCTTTTATTGAAAAATCAGTCTTCTGGAGAAAATGGGGCAATAATTCCATGGATCAGAGTAGCTGAGAAAAATGTAAGCAGGCTTGCCTTCTCCAATTTCCGGATTTTACCTCCCTCCCCCCCACCAGCAGTTGACCTGACTCACGTATGTTACCTAACTTAGCACGTATGCGTCTGACTCTATTATAGAAGGACTTCTCATGCACGGATGCAAATTCTTTTTGATTTTAACCTCTCCAGAGAAACTCGCTGATTATGATTCCCTTGTAGACTGACTCCAGGAAAAACATGAGCTGAACACACAGGTTTTTCGTTTCTCATAACAGTGATTTCTTACAGTAAATTATTAAATTGGCATTTTGGTGCCTACCTAAGTCTTGTTTGGATTTGAGCTATTGCTACTCAGTCTCTCGGGACCTGTTTAGACCTGGACACTAACAGGAGTGCGTCTTTGGCCTCTGAAATAGAGGACAGGTTCCACCGTAGCCAGTCAAGCACTACTGGCCTTCTCTGCCCCAATCAGACTTTCACTAGACCACAGGGGCACCAAGCCCACCCCCAAGTAAGCAAGGGTAGTTTATAAAGAGCAGATACAAAGCAAGAGTAAATACAAAGAGAAACGTTCATGAAGGACTAATACGGGGAGAAATACTGACATAAATGGAAGTTGATGACTTAATACTCAAGCAAAAGGCGGAAGAGAGAAAAGAAAATCCTGAAAGTCCAGAAGCAGTGATGCGATGAGACAGTGGTGATTGAAAAATGGAGGGAAAAATACCTAAGGAGAGATTAAGATAAATGCCAAGCAAACCAAGCAAGTCAAACTGCCCACCCAGGTTTCTTCTTGTGATACAAATTGTATCTAAACGGTTTAGCGTCCAATGTTACTTTTTTTAACAGTTCAGTTTAGGGTAAAGAGGCCCCGAACTGAGCTTAATAGGGATCTCCATCTGGAAGTGTTGTGACATAAAGGTTGCTGGCAAATCTGATGTCATTCAATAACCTATTCAAATTGTCTTTTTGAGTAGTGTAAATAAATATAATGTTTCAACACAATTACAGTTAAAAATCTACAATTTAACACATATATGCCAAATAAACATGATTTTCCAAAATCATGGAAAATGTTGGAGAATTTTGAACATTATAACCAAACAGTCTTTTGTTGCTAAAGAGATGAAAGAGAGAAAAATATAGCGTTCAGCGTTTTGTTTTGCAGGAGCCCGTATAGAATGAGAGCGGCACCGCCCAGCTCCTTCCCCAGGAACCACCCTCAGCATCCCAGCATCAAGCTGTCATAGCTTTAAACTGTGTCCGTGAGCATCTGTTCTTTATCTCCATTTATTTTGTACATCGTTAGCAAGACGCATCCTGAGATAATCACTCCTCCACTTTATGCCATTTCGGATAAGGAAAGGTTTCATAGGAACATTGTATTTTCAGAGAGTGGAGGAAGCCTGTATCACAACTCAGCTACTTCATGGAGAGGGTTTAAAGGTCCAATCTCCCCACCTAGAGCCCGCAATTCCAGCCTGCTGCTACCAAGCCTTTGTAGAACTTTCCTGCGATAATCCCAGAGTGGGCGAAGGGCCTGGGTTTTCCCCTTCTCCAAACCCCAGTGTCCCTCACTTTTCTCTGCCCTGGCAGCCCAAAGAGGCATAGAGCAAGACAGAAGGTGGAGGCACCTCCAGCTACTTAAAAACGACCGAGGCCCCTTAACCAAGCCGCCATCTGGGGTGGGAGACAGGATGGTGGCTGTAGAACATCCACAACAGCCTTTGACTCTGAACCTCTTGTTTGTTCATCTTATCCTCTCTGTGTTTCTCTTCTTCCCTGGCCAAAAACCAAAACCAAAAAAAAAACCCAAGAAAATAGTATCATCCTTGCTCCCAAGGTGCTCAAGGGATTCAATAAGTCCTAAAGGTAGAGCACTTCAAACAGTTGTAAACAGTGCCCAATCAATGGTGATGCTGATGAGTGATTCTATTTAAACCTGTGTTAAGTGGCATAAACTTATTGAGGGGAAGAGGAAAGTATGACACCATCCAAACCCCCAGAGCTAGGCCTGTTCAAAGACTTCTAACTTAGATTCATCCGCACTCAAATAAGGAGGGGCTATGTCTGTTTTCCCTCCCTGTCTCCCAGCACAAGGCAAGCATACAGCTATTGAACCTGTTAATTTGAAAACCATTGCTCTAATGAAGAAGCCTAAGGCCCCAGTCATAGGTCTGACTCTGATATTGGAGTAAGTCATCTAACTCCTGCTTGTCCTAGTTTACCCGCTAGTTGGAAGGACTAATGCTTGCCTCTGCTTAGCCAAGAGTCATGAGAAAAATGAGAAATGGGCAGACCTCCCATAGGACAAATGGAAACTAAGACATTCAAATGATAATGTTTTATTTTCTTTCCAGAAGGATATTATTAAGCAAAATCGGTATAATAATACCCACTTTTCAAATGTCAATAAGTTGGTACAGCCACTATGGAAAACAATATGGAGGTTCCTCAGAAAACTAAAAATAGAATTACCATATGAGCCAGCAATCCCACTCCTGGGAATATACCCAGACAAAACTATAATTCAAAAAGATACATGCACTCCTATGTTCACAGCAGCACTGTTCACAATAGCCAAGATATGGAATCAACCTACATGTCCATCGACAGATGAATGGATAAAAAAGATGTGGTAGGGCTTCCCTGGTGGCGCAGTGGTTGCAAGTCCGCCTGCCGATGCAGGGGACACGGGTTCGTGCCCCGGTCCGGGAAGATCCCACATGCCGCGGAGCAGCTAGGCCCGTGAGCTATGGCCGCTGAGCCTGTGCGTCCGGAGCCTGTGCTCCGCAACGGGAGAGGCCACAACAGGGAGAGCCCCGCGTACCACAAAAAAAAAAAAAAAAAAAAAAAGACGTGGTACATATATACAATGGAATATTACTCAGCCATAAAAAAGAGTGAAATAATGCCATTTGCAGCAATAGAGATGCAACTAGAGATTATCATACTAAGTGAAGTTAAGTCAGAAAGAGAAAGACAAATATCATATGATATCACTTATATGTAGAATCTAAAATATGGCACAAATGAGCCTATCTACAAAACAGAAACAGACTCATAAACAAAGAGAACAGATGTGTAGTTGCCAAGGGGGAGGGGAGGAGGGAGAGGGATGGACTGGAAGTTTGGGGTTGGTAGATGCCAACTATTACATTTAGAATAGATAAACAACAAGGTCCTAATATATAGCACAGGGAACATATTCAGTATCCTGTGATAAACCATAATGGAAAAGAATATAAAAAATGAATGCATATATGTGTATAACTTTGCTGCATGTCAGAGACTGCCACAACGTTGTAAATCAACTATACTTCAATAAAATTTTTAAAAATAATACCCACCTTTCATAGGGTTACTTTGAGAATTAGAAATAATGCATGTAAAACCCTTGCAGTGATTGATGTAAAATAGGAGACCAATAAATTATAGCCATGATTTTTATCATTATTATTGCTGAGGGACTTTAAAGTCATTTCTGCCTCCTGTAAAAGGAAGAGAACAGAACAGCTGTGCAAACAACATACAAGTTTCTTGGAATTGATAGAATATGTGCACATCTCAACTTTCAGGAGTCCACTATGTTCTTGTTTACTAAATGAGGACACCATGAGCAATGAACATGAGTCAGTTCTGCCCAGCCTTCCTTAGATGTTACAAAAATCAGCAGAATGTTAATTAGCGGGAGTCATGGCTCTTTAAGACTCACACTTGTGTGTCTCATCAGAATTGCATTACAACAGAAATAAGATGTTTATTTTTATCACCACACCTCGAAAGTCGCCAAGGGTTTAGAAGTCAGTCTGTCACTGAGAAACTCCCAAAGCAAATAATATGAATATCTCTTTACAGGCTTATCACTCAGTCAGGCTGAACATAGGACCACATGCTTGGATGATCTTTTTGAAAGTTCCCTAGCTGTTATCTATATGAAGTATATTACACTCGCCTAACATGTTTTCATTATTCTTAGCTTAGTCAATTCTCATACTGCCCCCATATGAGAGATTTCAGTAGGTGTTATGATATCCACATTACTGATTTAAAAACTGAGATGCCGTGACTTCCTCAGGGTCGGTGATTAAAGCAGAACTAGAATCCAAATTTCTGGGTCTACCTCCTTTCCACTGAACTTTGCCATTTCCACATACCTCCAGTGCTCCAGGAAAATAAAATGCTTCTAAGCAATTCACCCTTTTTTTTTAATGACCATAAACAATACAACCAGACAGGTATAATACTAATTATTTTAGGGAGTTAATCTGATCTTGCTATTAGTAACATATAAGAGGAAAATAACTTGGTATCTCAGAAGAGAAACTTCCATAATCACTAAAGATAAGAACTAATCTGGAACTTCCCTGGGGGCTCAGTGGTTAAGAATCCGCCTGCCAATGCAGGGGACAGGGGTTTGAGCCCTGGTCCGGGAAGATCCCACATGCCGCAGATCAACTAAGCCCGTGTGCCACAGCTGCTGAGCCTGCGCTCTAGAGCCTGCAAGCCACAACTACTGAGCCCGTGTGCCACAACTACTGAGACTGCACTCTAGAGCTCGCACACCACATCTACTGAAGCCCGTGTGCCTAGAGCCCATGCTCTGCAACAACAGAAGCCACCGCAATGAGAAGCCCGCGCACCGCAACAAAGAGTAGCCCCCACTTGTCAAAACTAGAGAAAAGCCCACGTGCAGCAACAAAGACCCAATGCAGCCAAAAATAAATAAATTTTTAAAAAAAGAACTAATCTGTCAGAAAACTGACCCCAGCTAAGTGTGCAGGCAACGGGAGGAGCTTCAGGTAGAAGTCTGTGTTCCAGGCTAATTCTGGCTCTAATTAGCTGTGTGACTTTGGATAAATTCCTTCTCTCTCTCTAGGGTTGCAGTGTTATCATCTATATAATAAGGGAGTTGGAATGAATGTAGCTGCAGGATGTTGAAATGATCATATTTACAGATCAGCACCAACTCCACGGAGGTGCTCAGCACTTTAGCATGAACACTGATAAGATGAAGATTAGAGACTAATAAAGTTTACAGTAGTGTTCTGTACACTAAAAGACGTGAATTATTCTCATGGATAAGCTGTAATAAAATATACGGTTGCACCAATAAGTGCCTCAGAGCCTTATCAGCGTCAAAATGAACGATTATGGCTTCTGTTCACGGGGCTTACTGAAATGTCCCTGTCACTGCAATTTTCTAATTTTAAGAATATCGGGTTTTCTTTTTTGTGCCCAGTTCACCCTTGGGTGCCGGGCAGCGAGGAAAAGCAGCCTCCCTAAGGTCACCCCAGGCCTTGAAGAGAGCTTGTTTGTCCAGGAAAAGCCAGCCAACCTGACCACCCACTTCAGAAGGTGCTTCTCTAGGAGAGAGGGGACTGCCTTTCCTCACACAGTCCGCAAAATGTATTTTTTATGATTTTTTTCCCTCCTAAAGACTTCCCTGAAATTTATTCAAACCTGGTTTTACCTGACCCCTGTCCAAGAAATTTGTTTTTTCTTAGCATAATTGCCATTTAAAGTAATCAAAAATTCCTTAGGAAAAAAATGTCAACTTTCTCTAGCTTTATAAATATGAAGCAAATATATCTGTTTATCATGAATTTTGATGAATGTCCCTTTTAACACTTTACTCATCTTGAGAGAAATGAATTCTCATATTCCTCAGAAGTTCCTTGAGAGACCATTAATGAATAATACATCCTTAATGCTGCCCTAGAGAAAGAGAGATGATTTCAGATGTCTGAAAAGTAACCTTTTATCTTTCGTTAAAAATCTGAAGAAAATTCAGTATTGTACCACAGTATACCATTTTGTATATAACCTCAAAAAGAGCAGAACAAATTTTCAGAATTCTAAGAAGGGTTCTAGACACAACGCTGGTGTCTTTCCTTCAAAATTGTTCAAAATATGGGTTATTCCGGACTTCCCTGGTGGCACAGTGGTTAAGAATCCGCCTGCCAACGGAGGGGACATGGTTTCGAACCCTGGTCCGGGAAGAACCCACATGCCGCAGAGCAACTAAGCCCGTGCGCCACAACTACTGAGCCCACATGCCACAGCTACTGAAGCCCACGTGCCTAGAGCCCATGCTCTGCAACAAGAGAAGCCACTGCAACGAGAAGCCTGTGCACCGCAACAAAGTAGCCCCCGCTCGACACAACTAGAGAAAGCCTGTGCGCAGCAACGAAGACCCAACACAGCCAACAATAAATACATAAATTTATTTTTTTTAAAAAAAGGGTTATTCCATAATATAGCAAGTATATGATCTAGGTTTTCTGTGACCATCCTAATTTGAAAGACTCCATCCCACCCTATAAATAAGTAAACTTCTGCCTGTCGGACTATGAATTGGATACAATATCATGATATGCACTGGCTACAGGGAAAATGTCTTCCCTTAGAAATACTCTAACCTCTTTGCACAGTAACACAAAGAATTTATACAGAAATAATTTATGAATATTATTAATTAGTACATAATTAGTATATAATACTAATGTTATACAAATTAGTATATTATATATAATAATTTAATTAATGATACCTTCAACTCTCTTAGGAATATGAAAATGAGAAATGGTATTTTTAATTCATGCAGTTGTCTCTTTTTTGATGTTGGCTTGCTAGCCTCAAATGGCTTACAAATGTGAAGTGGAGGTATGTATGTTTCTACTGTATAAATATACTAGGGCTTTATACACTCCCTGGGTCTAAGCTACCATCTCTATAAAGATGACTATTGAATCGATAATTCTAGTAGTCTGTCCTTTTTCTTTGACCTGTCTTCTGAACCCCAGACCTATATGTTCAGTTGACATATCCAACTCACATTTCGAATTCAACAAAATCATACCACCCTCCCCTAATCAACTGAGGAAGACACAGTAGAGTTAATTCCTTTCCTTGGTCATCAAATTAAAAAGAACATTCAAAATTTTCAAACCAAAAGCCTCTCACACTAAAAGTGTTATTGCAGTCAGCATAGGACAGTGGTCCAGTATGTGAATTTTGACATAAGACAGAGCTGAGTTTTAATCACCACTCTGCCACTGCTGGTATGACAGTAGGCAAATTATTCAGTCTCTCTGAATAGTGTTAACCAGACAATGGGCATAAGCAAACCAATCCTACAGGGCTGCGCGAGGATTTACAAAGGTAACACGTGCTCAGGCATTAGCCTAGTCCCCAGCTCAGAGTAAGATCATCTCCTCTGACTGTTCTAGACTATGATGCTAGACTACTTGGCCGTCTCTCTGCTTTCTGCCTTCTTCTTTAGTCCTTCCTCCACAATCTTTGCTTTTCCACCATGAAGACCCAATTACAGCTTCCTGTTTTGCCGAGGAAAACCAAACTTTGTACTGGAGGAATGACGCTGCCATCACTGCAATCCAATAGCCAACCTTGGCACCACAGACAGTGATGAAATCTGACAAGCAGTATCTCTTGATGAGATAAAATATGAAGTACCCAACATTACATGTGTTATATCAGAGCAAAAAAATGTTTCACTGGAATCCACTCAAGCCTGTAGGTGTAATTTGTACTTTATAAGAAATACAGAGAATAGAAGCTAAACAACACCAACAAATCAGACAAACCCAGAAGATGGAACACAGGTAACTGGACTGGCGAGAGAAGGGAGTACTCTGAGTTAAAAGATGTCAAGGACCTACCGATATAATGGTGGTCCTGGGTTGGACCCTCGTGTTGACAAACCAGCTATAAAGACATGTGGGGACTACCGGAAATGTTTCATATAGACTGAATAATAGATAATGTTAAGAAATTACTATTAATTTTAAAAGTTTCTATAGTGTTATTTTTATATAGGAAAATGTTATTTTTTAGAGATGCGACTAAATCATTTGGGGGTGAACCATGATGTTGGCAGTTTAAAGTGCTTCAGTATCAAAACCAATAAATTTTTTAAAAATCCATAACCTTGAGTACATTACCACTGTCTATAAAACAGTGCTACTAAAATAGAAATGGAATGCAAGCCACATACATATGTTAAAATTTTCTAATAGCTACATTAAAAAGGTAAAAATAAACAGGTGACAAATTTTAATAACATATTTAATTTAATATATCCAAAATATTATCATTTTAACATATAAGCAGTATAATACGTTATTAGTGAGACTGGGTAACATTCTTTTTTTTTTTCATACTAAAATAAATATTTTAATCCATTGCTCTCTGGATATCTGGTTTCTTAAAGGCCTGAAAGAAGAACGTGGGGAGTCTTCACTGTCTTGTCTTGGAAACCTAATGTCTGACTTTAACTGTGTGTCGTAGAGATTAATGGTACCACGCTTGCTCCTTGGAAGTGTTTTATGGTAGAGTGGGTGGTAAATCTTAGCCCCCAAATGGGAGGGGCCTAGAGAGAAGAGGGGATGATAATAACCCAGCATGTTGCCAGGGCCTCCTCTGGTGTGAAAAGATTCTGCAGCTACGTGCAAGCCCGCTTTTTCCCTTTTGGCCCTGATCACAACACTGCTTTTACTCAACCCTGCCTCTCGCTATCCTAAAGTATTATCTTGAAGTTTTTAGTGCAGTCATGAATGTTTCTCATATATGCATAGATAAACCCTAAAACCATAAAATTTTGAAGCTGAAATAAATTTTAGTGATCACTTAATTCAATCTTGTTTTACAGAATAAGAATCTGAGGCCTAAATTAATCGAACTGCCCAAGTTCATAAACCTCACACAGCTTGTCATTCTTTTAATCTAAATAAATAAACTAAATTAAAGGAGAAATAAAAGATTATTTTTTTTCTCCAAAAGATCATTTCCTCCTCACGGCTACTCTGATCCCCATCTCAGTATCAGTGAAGGGTCAGCATTATTGCAGCCCATGCTTTTAATTTGATGTCATAATTTTGGTATTTCCAATTTTAAAAAGTATTTGTGTTCTATATTTGTGGTTTTGTAAGATGGGGAGAAAACTATGAAGAGCTGGAAGCAACAAAAAACCTCCTTTCCCCCCTCCCCCTCTCCCTCCCTCTGTTCCTTCCTCCATCAAACATGCTGGGAGTACAAAAACGAGTGTGACAGTCCTCCTGTTAAAAAGCTTACTATTTAACCAGAGTTGGAAAGAACAAGCCCTGGTAAGAATCGCAGGTGCACAATGAGATGTAATTAAAGGAGTGTCTTTGTCGCCAGGAGAGTTGAAGTTCTTCAGACTGAGAACAGCGGAGGGCTCAGTCCGTTGGAGGCATGTGGTCTGTGTAAAAGCACGTGGTGCGCATGAGTTGGGCGTATCACGGAATGGCTGAAGCATAGGGCGTACAGAGGAGATGGGGTTGAAAGCACAGGATAAAGGCAGATTAAAAATAGCCTGTTATTGGGGCTTCCCTGGTGGCGTAGTGGCTGAGAGTCCGCCTGCCGATACAGAGGACGCGGGTTCGCGCCCCGGTCCGGGAGGATCCCACGTGCCGCGGAGCGGCTGGGCCCGTGAGCCATGGCCACTGAGCCTGCGCGTCCGGAGCCTGTGCTCCGCAACGGGAGAGGCCGCAACAGAGAGAGGCCCGCGTACCGCAAAAAAAAAAAAAAAAATTTATTTTGAGAGGCAATTAAAGTAACTGCAAAATAAGTGTGATCACTGAGTTTTTTGTTTGCTTATTTTTTTAGGGTTTTTTGTTACACCTTCTCTGTGTGGATCATGCTTCTCAAAACCAGTTGTTAGTTACAGTCTCCTGAAGTGAGGATCAGTTAAAATCTTATTAGCACTGGTGTGATGGGTCTGCAGCACAATACAGTCTGCTCAGACAGCACGATACCTGTAATCGTAAACAAGTGTGTTTAAAAAAGTCACTTTTTTTTTTTAATGGGGAAAGGGTGATCAGAGGCCAGAGCAGTGTTTTTCAATGTGTGGCTTGAGGTCCAACTGCATAAGAATTATTTGAGGAACTCAGTAAACAGGCAGATTCCTGAACCCTATTCCAGACCTGCAGAATCACAAACCCTATGTGGAACCTGGGAATTCTGGTTTTTATCAACTGCCCCAGATGATTCTAATGCACTGGTCTAAAGATCTTCCAAACTTAAGCAAAGATTCCTATAGGAATTTCTGTAACAGGTGGTGGGCAATAAATCTACGTTGTGTGTGTGTGTGTGTGTGTGTGTGTGTGTGTGTGTGTATTTAATAAATTGTATGCTCAATGCTGACAAAAACAAACTAAAATGACTGGTCATTTGTCCTTTGATTCAAATAGTTATGGGGAGTCTTTGGCCATGCTGCTGTAGTAGTTTACAACTATCATCAAACAGAAAAACAATAAACTAACAAGGCACCAGTTACTAGATAAAATGGATCTAGTTCTCCTGGTTTATGTACCTTAGCCTTCTTTTTCATCCTTGGGAACTCTTATTCCTAATACTCTTATGACAACCAGTCATGATCAACATAACGAAACCATACTGCAAATTATTTCATTATGTTGAGTCCAAAATTCTTGGGATCAACAAGCATGCTATAAGAGAAATGCCTGTATTTTATCCAATTTCCATCAAAAGACCACCAAATATCTGCATGTAACAATACAAATGTATTTATATATTTCTAGATATCTGGATATGTTTGATATTACACAAATAGTCAAAATGCCTGGATTTTTGCTTTAAAATATCCACTTTTCTTTATCATGTTTTTAAGCCCTCTTACTATCAAAAATTATTTCTAGAAAAATCTTCTACCTTGTGAACACTATATTTGAGCTGAGCTGTGCAGATAATAATACAATTAAATAGCTTTTCTCTAATTCTGCTATTATAAGTAAAACTAATCCATTGTTAAACAATTTGAGAAAGTACTACCTAAAAGGGAATTGAATTGTATTTATGCTGATTTTCTCCCCAGAAAAATTGTCTTGAAACCGATCTAGAGAAAGAATCTTTTTGAACGTAACATATCCTAATGATTCTTCAGATAAAACTTTGCAATAGCATAATTTTCTTTTCATTTAACAATGTTAAAACTAAAGTGATCCACAATATCCTTTGAAAATGAAATAAAACAATCACACATTTAAGAGTTTGCAAAAAAATGAGAACCAGGATGGGCATTCTTTCCCTTTATTGAATTATGCAATCATTTTTTCATAAACAGCTGATGAGCACTTTCTCAATGATATATATGACATGAGGGAGGGGAGGAGATAGATACAATTCCTGTTTTTAAGTGGTTTGCATTCTCAGTAGAATTCAAAGACAGTACAGATATATATAGGTAGCTATTATAAACTAAGAAAACTTACAAGGAGAATGTCATTTCTTCCAAATGACTCATGGAAAAACGTAGACAGAAGAGGGAGAGGAGAGTAGAATTTAATGACTAACGTACAATCTCAATGATCATCAAGGCTATACCAGTACACTAGGAGCTACCTTTGCCACTCTGGGTTCCCGTGACATCACCCCGTTTTGGCAGTTCACCAACTTCAGAACTTCCCCTACACTCATACACTATCACAACAATTACTCGCTTTGTGTTCCAGTCCTTGGGGAACTGGCATTTTTAATCAATAATTTTAATTAATATGATCATACTTTTAGTAAATTAAGGTGTTATACCTTCTCGATAATATTTATATTTTAGTAGCACTTTTCTACCTCATTAAGTTATGTTATTAAAGAGTGCCTTAACTTGGGTTCTCTCAGAAACTGATCCTGAATCAGGATTCAAGTAGTGCAAATAGTTATTTTGGAAGATTTTCCAGGAAATGGTGGAGGAGTGAGCAAGTGCAGGGCGGGGGGGTTGGGCGGTGAGTGGAAAGTTGGAGCAAATAAAGGGTGAATTATCAGACAATTTACCATGGTGGGTAAATAGAACGTAATCTCTCTGGGGAACTCTGGGCCCCGATGGACACACCTCCAAGTAGACTAGGAGCTGGGGTATTTATACACCAACTACCACCTGAGGGCTGCTCTAAAGGGGCATTAATTCTTTGGCACTTTCAGCCACTTCACAAAGTTGACTCAGGTGGCCAGAGAAAACCCTCAGACAAGAAATGCAGGGGCTGACAGCTGGAGGTTGGGCCTCCCTAAAGGAGATTCACAGGGAGACAGATGGCAGCCTTAGCAGTATTTGCTCCAGAGAAGAATAATCATTTGAAAACATTTTGAAAGAAATAATTATTTTTCTCCTCCTCCTTCTGGCTTCACTTACACAACTCTTTGCATATAAACTTCTCTAGCTCTATTACAGAACTGAAGTCAAAACGTGTATATTAGTTTACATTCTACTGTTTGTCACATAATTTATCATCTATTTTCATATGTCTACATGTTCACAAATTTCACTTGAAAGATTACATAATATTCTTTCCTACAGATGTATTTACTATTCATCTCTTCTTATACTCACTGAGAACCCGCTGGGAGCCAGGCACTGTGTCCAGGGGCTGAGGATAGGGATGCAAATGAATGTGAAGGTTTTGAAGAATGAAATCACACATCTGTAGATGTGCACTAAGTTCAATGCTAGAAATATGTTCAACTGAAAGAGATAACCGGGAAGAGGGGGCTTAGCTGAGGGCCCTCAGAGGAGGTTCCAAACTGGGGGATGTTGTATTTAGATTCTGAAGGACAAAGAGTGAGGGCGCGTAAAGGACTGAGGTGTGAGTGTTCACTATTGTCAGAGTGTGTGCAAATAAAGAGCATAAAGAATCCATTTCACAATTCTCCTCTTGTTGGATATTTTCATTGTTTTCCTCTCTTTGTTGTTACAGATCATATTGCAATTGACACCTCTATGCTTCCAACTTTTTATTTCCCTTTGATTACTTTTTATTTTTTATTTATTTTTATTTTTTATTTTTTTTGTGCTAGGCGGGCCTCACACTGTTGTGGCCTCTCCCGTTGCAGAGCACAGGCTCCGGACGCGCAGGCTCAGCGGCCATGGCTCACGGGCCCAGCCGCTCCACGGCATGTGGGATCCTCCCGGACCGGGGCACGAACCCGTGTCCCCTGCATCAGCAGGCGGACTCTCAACCACTGCGCCACCAGGGAAGCCCTGATTACTTTTTAAATGTGAACTTCTGAAACTGGAAATACCTGGCCAAAGGAAAGCCTTTTTTAAATCGGGAGCTATGTCTTAACTCTGCAGTATGGATAATGGCATTTCCAGCGAAACTATCCAGTGACCTAAAGTGACTAGACAGAGCCTGCAGTTTCCTTCTTTTCTGTCTCTTCCGTTCAGCTTTGGGCCTTTTCTTTGCAAGTTTCTACAGGGTGGCTCAGCTTTGGGGCCACGTGCTTGGAGACTCTACTCAGGCTAAATATGGTAAACAGAGCAGAACTCTAGAGTTCAGAATATAAATCATCCTGTATAATAATAGGGCTGGGGTTTTTTTTTGTTTGTTTGTTTTGGGGTTGGTTTTTTTTTTTAACATATATCTACTCTATTTTGCATTTCCTTCCCATTTAGGTCACCACAGAGCATTGAGTAGAGTTCCCTGTGCTATATAGTAGGTTCTCATTAGTAATCTATTTTATACATAGTATCAATAGTGTATATATGTCAATCCCAATCTCCCAATTCAGCCCACCACCTCCCCTTCCCCCTTGGTATCCATACATGTGTTCTCTACATATGTTTAAAAATTGCTCCTCAAGGAGCTTCAAGATGGTGGAAGAGTAAGACGCGGAGATCACCCTCCTCCCCACAAATACATCAGAAATACATCTACACGTGGAACAGCTCCTATAGAACACCCACTGAACGCTGGCAGAAGACCTCAGACCTCCCAGAAGGCAAGAAACTCCCCACGAACCTGGGTAGGGCAAAAGAAAAAAGAAAAAACAGAGACAAAAGAATAGGGACGGGACCTGCACCTCTGGGAGGGAGCTGTGAAGGAGGAAAGGTGTCCACACACTAGGAGCCCCTTTGCGGGCGGAG
>NC_041217.1:8984743-8986872 GCF_002837175.3 Physeter macrocephalus | reverse complement strand
GAGGATCGGTGCCGACCGGCACTCACCAGCCCGAGAGGCTCGTCTGCTCACCCGCCGGGGCGGGCGGGGCTGGGAGCTGAGGCTCGGGCTTCGGTCGGATCCCAGGAAGAGGACTGGGGTTGGCGGCGTGAACACAGCCTGAAGGGGCTAGTGCGCCACGGCTGGCCGGGAGGAGTCCGGGAGAAGTCTGGAGCTGCCTAAGAGGCAGGAGACTTTTTCTTGCCTCTTTGTTTCCTGGGGCGCGAGGAGCGGGGATTAAGCACGCCACTTAAATGAGCTCCAGAGACGGGCGCGAGCCGCGGCTATCAGTGCAGACCCCAGAGACGGGCATGAGACGCTGAGGCTGCTGCTGCCGCCACCAAGAAGCCTGTGTGCGAGCACAGGTCACTCTCCACACCGCCCCTCCCGGGAGCCTGTGCAGCCCGCCACTGCCAGGGTCCCGGGATCCAGGGACAACTTCCCCGGGAGAACGCACGGCGCGCCTCGGGCCGGTGCAGCGTCACGCCGGCCTCTGCCGCCGCAGGCTCGCCCCGCATCCGTGCCCCTCCCTCCCCCGCGGCCTGAGTGAGCCAGAGATCCCGGATCAGCTGCTCCTTTAACCCCGTGCTGTCTGAGCGAAGAACAGACGCCCCCAGGCGACCTACGTGCAGAGGCGGGGCCAAGTCCAAAGCTGAACCCCAGGAGCTGTGCGAACAAAGAGGAGAGCGGGAGGTCTCTCCCAGCAGCCTCAGAAGCAGCGGATTAAAGCTCCACAATCAACTTCAAGTGCCCTGCATCTGCGGAATACCTGAATAGACAACGAATCATCCCAAATTGAGGAGGTGGACTTTGGGAACAACGATATATATGTATTTTTTCCCTTTTTCTCTTTTAGTGAGTGTGCATGTGTATGCATCTGTGTGTGATTTTGTCTGTATACATTTGCTTTTACAATTTGTCTTAGGGTTCTGTCTATCCGTTGTTTTGTTTTCTTTTTTTTAGTATAGTTTTTAGCACTTGTTTTTTGGTTTGGTTGCTCTCTTCTTTCTTTTTTTAAATTACTTTTTAAATTTTTTTAATATTTATTTTTTATTTTAATTATTTTATTTTACTTTATTTTATTTTATCTTTGTCATTCTTTCTTTCTTTTTTTCCGCCTTTAATTCTGAGCGGTGTGGATGACAGGCTTTTGGTACTCCACCCAGGCATCAGGGCTGTGCCTCTGAGGTGGAAGAGCCACGTTCAGGACACTGGTTCACCAGAGACCTCCCAGCTCCACATAACATCAAAAGGCAAAAATCTCCCAGAGATACCGTCTCAATGCCAAGATCCAGCTACACTCAACGACCAGCAAGCTACAGTGCTGGACACCCTATGCCAAACAACTAGCAAGACAGCAACACAACCCAACCCATTAGCAGAGAGGCTGCCTAAAATCATAATAAGGTCACAGAGACACCAAAACACACCACCAGACGTGGACCTGCCCTACAGAAAGACAAGATCCAGCCTCATCCACCAGAACACAGGCACTAGTCCCCTCCACCATGAAGCCTACACAACCCACTGAACCAACCTTAGCCACTGGGGACAGACACCAAAAGCAATGGGAACTACGAACCTCCAGCCTGTAAAAAGGAGACCCCAAACACAGTAAGTTAAGCAAAATGAGAAGACAGATAAACACACAGCAGGTGGAGGAGCAAGGTAAAAACCCACCAGACGTAACAAATGAAGAGGAAATAGGCTGTCTACCTGAAAGAGAATTCAGAGTAATGATAGTAAAGATGATCCAAACTCTTGGAAATAGAATGGAGAAAATACAAGAAACGTTTAACAAGGACCTAGAAGAACTAAAGAGCGAACAAACAACGATGAACAACACAATAAATGAAATGAAAAATTCTCTAGAAGGGATCAATAGCAGAATAACTGAGGCAGAAGAATGGATAAGTGACCTGGAAGATAAAATAGTGGAAATAAGTACTGCAGAACAGAATAAAGAAAAAAGAATGAAAAGAATTAAGGACAGTCTCAGAGACCTCTGGGACAACACTAAACGCACCAACATTTGAATTATAGGGGTCCCAGAAGAAGAAGAGAAAAAGAAAGGGACTGAGAAAATATTTGAAGAGATAATAGTTGAAAAC
>NC_041217.1:8972133-8976323 GCF_002837175.3 Physeter macrocephalus | reverse complement strand
AAGGAGAAACACGCCAAGACACATATTAATCAAACTATGAAAAATTAAACAGAAGGAAAAAATATTACAGGCAGCAAGAGGAAAAACAACAAATAACATAAAAGGGAATCCCCATAAGGTTAACAGCTGATCTTTCAACACAAACTCTGCAAGCCAGAAGGGAGTGGCAGGACATATTTAAAGTGATGAAAGGGAAAAACCTACAACCAAGATTACTCTACACAGCAAGGATCTCATTCAGATTTGATGGAGAAATTAAAACCTTTACAAACAAGAAAAAACTAAGAGGATTCAGCACCACCAAACCAGCTTTAAAACAAATGCTAAAGGAACTTCTCTAGGCAGGAAACACAAGAGAAAGAAAAGATCTACAATAACAAACCCAAAACAATTAAGAAAATGGTAATAGGAACATACATATCGATAATAACCTTAAATGTAAATGGATTAAATGCTCCAACTAAAAGAGACAGACTGGCTGAATGGATACAAAAACAAGACCCATATATATGCTGTCTACAAGAGACCCACTTCAGACCTAGGGACACATACAGACTGAAAGTGAGGGGATGATAAAAGCTATTCCATGCAAATGGAAATCAAAAGAAAGCTGGAGTAGCAATTCTTATATCAGACAAAATAGACTTTAAAACAAAGACTATTACAAGAGACAAAGAAGGACACTACATAATGATCAAGGGATTGATCCAAGAAGAAGATAGAACAATTGTAAATATTTATGCACCCAACATAAGAGTACCACAATACATAAGGCAAATACTAACAGCCATAAAAGGGGAAACTGACAGCAACACACTCACAGTAGGGGACTTTAACACCCCACTTTCACCAATGGACAGATCATCCAAACTGAAAATAAATAAGGAAACACAAGCTTTAAATGATACATTAAACATGAGAGACTTAACTGATATTTATAGGACATTCCATCCAAAAACAACAGAATACAATTTCTTCTCAAGTGCTCATGGAACATTCTCCAGGATAGATCATATCTTGGGTCACAAATCAAGCCTTGGTAAATTTAAGAAAATTGAAATCGTATCACATATCTTTTCTAACCACGATGCTATGAGACTAGATATCAATTACAGGAAAAAATATGTAAACAATACAAACACATGGAGACTAAACAATACACTACTTAATAACCAAGAGATCAGTGAAGAAATCAAAGAGGAAATTTAAAAATACCTAGAAACCACTGACAATGAAAACACGACCCAAAACCTATGGGATGCCGCAAAAGCAGTTCTAAGAGGGAAGTTTATAGCAATACAATCCTACCTCAGGAAACAGGAAAAACCTCAAATAAACAACCTAACCTTACACCTAAAGCAATTAGAAGAACAACCCCCCCCCCAAGTTACAGAAGGAAAGAAAGCATAAAGGTCAGATCAGAAATAAAAAGAAATGAAGGAAGCGATAGTAAAGATCAATAAAACTAAAAGGTGGTCCTTTGAGAAGATAAACAAAATTGAAAATCCATTAGCCAGACTCATCAAGAAAAAAAGGGAGAAGACTCAAATCAATAGAATTAGAAATGAAAAAGAAGGACAACTGACACTGCAGAAATACAAAGGATCATGAGAGATTACTACAAGCAACTATAACCTTAAGAAACAGGAAACATCTCGTATAAACAACCTAACTTTGCACCTAAAGCAATTAGAGAAAGAAGAACAAAAGAACCCCAAATTTAGCAGAAGGAAAGAAATCATAAAGATCAGATCAGAAATAAATGAAAAAGAAATGAAGGAAACAATAGCAAAGATCAATAAAACTAAAAGCTGGTTCTTTGAGAAGATAAATAAAATTGATAAACCATTAGCCAGACTCATCAAGAATAAAAGGGAGAAGACTCAAATCAATAGAATTAGAAATGAAAAAGGAGATGTAACAACTGACACTGCAGAAATACAAAAGATTATTAGAGATTACTACAAGCAACTGTATGCCAATAAAATGGACAACCTGGAAGAAATGGACAAATTCTTAGAAATGCACAAGCTGCCGAGACTGAACCAGGAAGAAATAGAAAATATGAACAGACCAATCACAAGCACTGAAATTGAAACTGTGATTAAAAATCTTCCAACAAACAAAAGCCCAGGACCAGATGGCTTCACAGGCGAATTCTATCAAACATTTAGAGAAGAGTTAACATCTATCCTTCTCAAACTCTTCCAAAAGATAGCAGAGGGAGGAACACTCCCAAACTCATTCTATGAGGCCACCATCACCCTGATACCAAAACCAGACAAAGACATCACAAAGATAGAAAACTACAGGCCAATATCACTGATGAACATAGATGCAAAAATCCTCAACAAAATACTAGCAAACAGAATCCAACAGCACATTAAAAGGATCATACACCATGATCAAGTGGGGTTTATTCCAGGAATGCAAGGATTCTTCAATATATGCAAATCAATCAACGTGATACACCATATCAACAAACTGAAGGAGAAAAACCATATGATCATCTCAATAGATGCAGAGAAAGCTTTTGACAAAATTCAACACCCATTTATGATAAAAACCCTGCAGAAAGTAGGCATAGAGGGAACTTTCCTCAACATAATAAAGGCCATATATGACAAACCCACAGCCAGCATTGTTCTCAATGGTGAAAAACTGAAACCATTTCCACTAAGATCAGGAACAAGAGAAGGTTGCCCACTCTCACCACTCTTATTCAACATAGTTTTGGAAGTTTTAGCCACAGCAATCAGAGAAGAAAAAGAAATAAAAGGAATCCAAATTGGAAAAGAAGAAGTAAAGCTGTCACTGTTTGCAGATGACATGAATACATGGAAAATCCTAAAGATGCGACCAGAAAACTACTAGAGGTAATCAATGAATTTGGTAAAGTAGCAGGATACAAAATAAATGCACAGAAATCTCTGGCATTCTTATACACTAATGATGAAAAATCTGAGAGTGAAATTAAGAAAACACTCCCATTTACCATTGCAACAAAAAGAATAAAATATCTAGGAATAAACCTACCTAAGGAGACAAAAGACTTGTATGCAGAAAACTATAAGACACTGATGAAAGAAATTAAAGATGATACACATCGATGGAGAGATATACCATGTTCTTGGATTGGAAGAATCAACATTGTGAAAATGACTGTACTACCCAAAGCAATCTACAGATTCAATGCAATCCCTATCAAACTACCACTGGCATTTTTTACAGAACTAGAACAAAAAATTTCACAATTTGTATGGAAACACAAAAGACCCCGAATAGCCAAAGCAATCTTGAGAACCAACAATGGAGCTGAAGGAATTAGGCTCCCTGACTTCAGACTATACTACAAAGCTACAGTAATCAAGACAGTATGGTACTAGCACAAAAACAGAAATATAGATCAATGGAACAGGATAGAAAGCCCAGAGATAAACCCACACACATATGGTCACCTTATCTTTGATAATGGAGGCAAGACTATACAGTGGAGAAAAGACATCCTCTTCAATAAGTCGTGCTGGGAAAACTGGACTGGTACATGTAAAAGTATGAAATTAGAACACTCCCTAACACCATACACAAAAATAAACTCAAAATGGGTTAAAGACCTAAATGTAAGGCCAGACACTATCAAACTCTTGGAGGAAAGCACAGGCAGAACACTCTATGATACAAATCACAGCAAGATCCTTTTGGACCCACCTCCTAGAGAAATGGAAATAAAAACAAAAATAAACAAATAGGACCTAATGAAACTTAAAAGCTTTTACACAGCAAAGGAATCAAGACAAAAAGACAACCTTCAGAACGGGAGAAAATATGTGCAAATGAAGCAACTGAGAAAGGATTAATTTCCAAAATCTACAAGCAGCTCATGCAGCTCAATATCAAAAAACAAACAACCCAATCCAAAAAAGGGCAGAAGACCTAAATACACATTTCTCCAAAGAAGATATACAGATTGCCAACAAACACATGAAAGAATGCTCAACATCATTAATCATTCGAGAAATGCAAATCAAAACTACAATCAGATATCATCTCACACTGGTCAGAATGGCCATCATCAAAAAATCTACCAACAATATATGCTGGAGAGGGTGTGGAGAAAAGGGAACCCTCTTGCACTGCTGGTGGGAATGTAAATTGATACAGCCACTATGGAGAACAGTATGGAGGTTCCT
>NC_041217.1:8964386-8972016 GCF_002837175.3 Physeter macrocephalus | reverse complement strand
GCCCTAAAAAGAAACGAAATTGAGTTATCTGTAGTGAGGTGGATGGACCTAGAGTCTGTCATACAGAGTGAAGTAAGACAGAAAGAGAAAAACAAATACTGTACGCTAACACATATATATGGAATCTAAAAAAAAAAAAAAAAAAAAAAAAGTTCACGAAGATACTAGGAGCAAGACAGGAATAAAGACGCAGACCTACTAGAGAATGGACTTGAGGACATGGGGAGGGGGAAGGGTAAGCTGGGACAAAGTGAGAAAGTGGCATGGGCATATATACACTCCGAAACGTAAAATAGATAGCTAGTGGGAAGAAGCCGCATAGCACAGGGAGATCAGCTCGGGGCTTTGTGACCACCTAGAGGGGTGGGATAGGGAGGGTGGGAGGGAAGGAGACACAAGAGGGAAGAGATATGGGAACATATGTATATGTATTACTGATTCACTTTGTTATAAAGCATAAACTAACACACCATTGTAAAGCAAATATACTCCAATAAAGATGTTAAAAATAATAATAATAAATAAAAATAAATAAATTGCAGAATGCCAATATGACAGAATGCTAAAAAAAAAAAAAAATTGCTCCTCTTTCAAAGTAGAAGAATCCCTGTATTAACTGAATTGATCTATCAACTAGAAGGCAAGTTGTTGCCTGTTATCAAAAAAAACAATAACTTTGAAGACTATTTCAATTATTTATAGTTTCTATTTCTAAAGCATTTAACCAATATTTTGATGAAATGAATGACAGGGGTTTTTTTCTACTCATCAAATCTTCAAATTAAAAGAAAGGTGATTGACAAGAGAAAGAAAAAAGTCTCCTAAGTCCTTTATCAGTAGTTTTTACATAAAAACTAGTAGTTTGGGGTAAATTACTTTTCAAAATTATAAAACATGTCAGGTACAAAATTTTTGTCCATATATAGAGAGGAACAAGTATTTGAATCCATATTCACCAAAATCTTAAGTGTAAACCTCTTAGGAAGTTTTAACTAAGTCCAATACAGGGGGAGAAATACTATATTTACACACATACTTATTTCCTTCACAGAATTCAAGACAATACTTGACTTAGTCATATCCCAGACATAAAAAAATAAAGTAAATAATCCCGATTCACACAATTCCTGGCTTTTACAGTCAGTAGTGTTGTTCATTTTCCTGTTTTCAATTTTTCTTGATTAATTGCATACTTGCAGTCGTTATTGCTTCAGATGAAATTGCTTCAGACCATTTCCTAAATGAAATTATGAAATGTCTGTCACTCCTTTGATTTTTAAAAACAATCATTATTTCTTTTCAAAGTAGAGTAAGAAAATATAACATAGAAGATCTCTCCCATAGATTTACCTAGTGTAGCTTCTATCTAGGGATGAAATTCAAATTATCTTTTGGGCCATCTGGTCCTCACTCAAGCAGAGTTATTCTTAAGAGGGAGTTGGAGGTGTTAACTTCTAAATGTCTCCCTCTCCCTTATTTTATCTAAACAAACTCCTTGAGACAGAATCTTCATACTCACTCCTGGCTACCCAGACCCACCCTGGCAGCAGTCTGTATCGTATACATCTCAAACCCATCAAAATGGCACAATTTGGGGTCCTAATAATTGGTGCCGTCATCTGATAACTAATCCTTAATCAGATGATAAAGGCTTGTGTAATCAAGTGACTTGATGTAATCAATTGCCGTACTGGAAAGAGCAATGCATTTGAAATCTGAAGATGCTCTCATAATCTTCCTCTACCACTTGCTGAATTATCTGAGCTTCCATTTAACAGTGTAGTTCACATTATTGAGCACCTATTATGTGCCACTAGTCTGTGCCAGGGACTGGGGAAACAAAAATAACTGAGAAAAACCTGGTCAATGTGCTGGGGTAGTTTGCCAGTGGTGAATGAAAGGGAAAAGTGAAAAAAAGGTCATTTCAATACACTGATATTAGACACATATTCTGCAGGGAGGAAATGGAAAGCTAACTGACACTCAAGCTTTTCTCTTTTTCCCCCAGATGGGAAGCTTTGTTAAACACCTCTCAGAAAGGACAAGTTTCCCCTCTTACTGAACATGGAAAGTTTTCTTATTTTCTCTCACGAAACCTGTTTGTCCTAGTTTAAAGACAATATACGAAGCTTCCTTAGAGAAGCTTCTGCTGATGTAGGAAAGATTTGCCAAGCCCTGTGTCAATGAAGTCACTGCTATGTTGGGCGTATGTCAAAAGTAAGTGGATGAGAAGATCTGATCTAGCTACTGGAAACAAACAAGAGGACATCTGGTCCTCATTTACAGGTGAGGAGGTGGAGTTTGGAGAGGTCAAGTGGCTTGTCCAAGGCCACAGGGCAAGTGGTTAAGAAGACGCAAAGCTAGGTCCCCTGACTTCCACACATCCTCTCATCCATTCCCTTAATGGACACTTACAGAGTATCCACAGCACACAAATTGTGCAAAGTACCGCAGGGAAGTCAGCATGCATGACCCATGTCTGTTCCTTCTCATTCAATTTCATGCTGAATGGCAGCTGCATTTTATGACTGAGATGAAGAGTTAGATTGGAGAGACCCTGTTTATCTGAAGAGATGAGATGAACAAAATTTAAAAGGCTGAATTAATATGAAGTATACAAGGTGACACGAGTCCTCAGGGTAATACAGTTAATGAGCCATCGCTTATTGGTAGCAACTAAAGAATATTCACACTCTAATCGGAACAGTAGCTCGGTTGAGTGAGGATAAGTGACCTGAACTGTGCCTTTGATCTTAATCTTAGGGACAAAGAAGAGAAACAGCAGCAGGGAACCAGCTTTCTAAACAAAGGAGTAAGGAAAAGACTAAGATAGAAAATTCGCTCCTTTTCATTGACCAAAAAGGGGTGGGAGTTTTATCTTGTGGGCCCTCTAGTTCAAAGTGTTAGCTCTACAGAACCAGACTATCACGGGATTCCTACTGAATTAGAACTCCTACTGAAATCTCTTTAGGTTTAAAAAAAAAAAAGTATATGAAAAGTAAAAAAAAAAAAAAAAAAAAAAAATTCTCTCTGTGAATCCTTTATTGCAGTGTTTATTGAACTGTTCTGAGATGTGATTCAATGGATTCAGCTGTCAGATGTGGCTGTCTCAGTAATCACGATCTCTTTCAACGCTAAGAAACTGCATCCCAACCAGAAATCCAAACTGAGAGATGGATTTGTTGCTGCTTGTGTCTTTGGCTCCTAGAATCTCTGTAAGAACTCCCTCTCTGGTTGTCCTTTTTCATGTAGAGACTCGTACATCCCAGACTGCTGGGTGTACCACTGGTTTCCACAGACCTCAGATGCTATAAATTTGGGAGTTGCCATTTTTCATCCTTTTTCTGCCTAAATATTCTTTTGGACACAACGATTGGTCATTTCACTGCTATGCATTCCGTAATTTCATTATGATTAAGTGGTCACAGTAAAAAGAACAAACACCCTGGTCCAAGTCTTGTTGATACCAGGTAATGTACACATTGAAGTGTACCCCTTTAAACACAGAAGAAGCTACTATCTGTTGTATACCATCTGTGACAGGAGAAAATAGCCTAAGAGAGAAGCAAGGGCCACAAGCGTGTCTTATCTTGTGTGAATTCCCCCTTTTCCAGTCACTGCCAGGCAGAATATTAATATACCTATCTCCTTTTCTAAGGGAACTTGTACTTGAAGTGAGGAAAAAGCAAGATTTGGCTTCATAGAAATACTGAGTTAATCCTTTCATAAGCAAATGAAAAGAGGTTGACAATTTTAGTCCCATTTTTAAAAAAATGTCTTCTTATGAATGCCTTCATTTTCTCAATGTACCACACAAGAGAAAGTGGGGTTTTATAGGCCTTTGGGGTCAGGAAAAATGTGTGCCTGGAATAAAACACGTCAGGCTTCCAAGCTGTAACTAAAGTCACCCACAGCTGTAGGGACCGTCTTAGGTTTTCAGAAACAGGTTTTCAGAAATTGTGTGTAGAGTTAACAGAGAGTAGCCTATAAATGTCCACTGCAGGTCTGCAAGGAGCACCACATTCAATGAATGTAACTGGGCTGGAAATCCTATACAAGGAGGTCACGGCAATATTTCCACTTTATCTTCCCCCAAATCTGATGAAAACAAAAATTAGACAAGTGTACATTCTTTGTTTGCTTTTGGGGTTTGAAGGGTTTTTGTTCTTTTAATTCTTGTTTAAACTAGTGCTTGGGGAACCTCTTCTGAGTTCAGTATTGGTCAAGCTTTGGGCTGAAACAAGCTGAATTAGGCCCTCTTTCCTAACATGCTTAGTTCCTCAGATTAGATACATTCTGTGCACCTAAAAATTGTGCAAGTGTGAGAAAAGGGCACTCGTGGTTGCCCACAAAGCAGATTGGGTAAATTACCATAATGCAAGATTGCTAGGCAGAGTCTTCAGAGGTGACTGACCCCTGTTTTTCCTAAATCTGGCCCTTCTCACTACCTTAGGACAATAGTAGTGGAAAAAACTCAGGCTACAGCAGCAGCAGACAGGCAAACCCATTGGCTTCTTTCATATTCTAAACAGTCCCAGAGCATGGATGAGACAGGGGCTTTCCTGATCACCCCACCCTCTCCCTTGTTCAACCATCTAGAGTATAACTGTGCAAAACACTCCTCGTGTTAACTTCATTTTTTAAATCCAACTTGGAATGTGGGGTTCCTGCGACGCAGTGAAGTCAGACAGACTGGACTCAAATTCTGAACTCCAGCACGCTGGACCCACCGTGTACTCTCAGCAGGGAACTTGAACTCTCGGGGCTCTCACGGTCCCATCTGCAGCACAGTTCGGTACAATCCCATTCGGCAGGTATTTATGAAATGCCGCAGACCGTGCTGGGCGGAGGGGTGGAATCCACGTGGACCAGCCTTGACAAGTAGGGGGAAAAACACAGCAGGCGTGTAAGGAGACTGCAGAATCCCCACAGCGTGCGTGCAGGGCCTCAGGCAAGTCATCTGGGTACCATGACTCCTCGGGGCCCGGATACTTTTGCTGTCGAAACCCACAATGGGCCACGAGGCAGGGAGGACTCACATGGCATTTCCCAGCCCTCGAGACGGATGCGTTGCTCTCCAGCTATGACGTTCCCTAGCGGCTCGTGGAACTGAACCAGACGGGCCCAGGAGGAAGCTACCAGGAGCTCTTGCCAAGTTTGGAAAAACTCAGACCTGGATCCTCCTCCAGAAACAACAACCCGCTTCTCCTTTGAGAAGAAGAAGAAAGGAGAGAGGGAACCTGAGGGCAGAGGAACTTGGCAAGTAGGCAGAGGGGACACTTAGCACGCTCTTCCCTTTCAGAGGCTGAGGCAGGGAGCCCAGCAAAGCCTCGCAGACAGAGAAAGGAAGTGGGGAGAAGGGCACAGTGTCCTGCAGGCAAGCGCTCTGGAGTTTTCCCTGCACAGCTGCTGTGAAACAGAGTCTGTCTTCCCATCGTCCAAACCCAGCATGAGGCCAGATTGGTGATCAGATTCCTGAAGGCCTTGACGTGCCCCAAAACAATGCCCAGGAGAGCACTGGCACATAGGAGGGGCCCGTGAAATATGTGTTGACTCTATGAAAAAACGATTGAGACAGCAATGACCCCAGTCCTCCGAGCTCCCCATTCTAGTGGGAACTCAGTCACATGTGATGCCTGAGAGAGCAAGCCGGGGCTGGGGGACGCAGGGCAGGAAGTTACCCCAGATCTAGGAAGCCAGATCTGCGAGGAAATGGTTTATCAAGTGTGACCTGGAAAAATGAGAAGTTAGACAAACAAAAAGCAAAAAACAAGGGTTGGGATGAAATGAATTCAGTAAAAAGAAAAAAGAATATTTCAGGCCAAAGGAATGGTTCAAAGATGGCAAACTGGCAGCAAATGAGTGGATTCCATCAGTAGAGATGTTTCATTCAGCCAGAGAGTTGGCTCATGTTTAAAAATTAGAATTTACTTTAAATACCCGTAATTACAGTTTCTCTTTAAAGGCACGAAGGAAGCCTGTAAAGACGCTGACAGCCGAAGGAGACGTGGTGCATTTAAAGCGTTGAAGATGTGCTGTGGCTAAAACGTAATGTGTAACCCGGAGAGTGGAGATATAATCGTGTCTTGAAGGCCTTTGAATGCCATTTTAAGGAGTCTGAACTTTAATGCAAGAAAAACAAAGAGCCACTGAATCGCTTTGAGTGAGTGACAGCTCGCGTCTGTGTTCCAGGAAGGTCGCTCAGCTGAAGTCTGCTGAGTGGAAGGAGCTGTGCAAGACCAGAGGTTAAGTGACCCATTACAAGATAATCGCAGGAATCCAGGCAGGACAGGATATCTGCCTAGACATGGAAGGAGTGGGAATGGGGAGATTCTAGAAGCATCCATTCTCCCCTCCCTCATTCTTAACATTACCCTCCTTTGTTTAGGGTGACGTTATGCCCAGTAAAACACCTCCCCGGATTCCACTGTGCAGCCTTGTCAATTTTCCAGAACAGCTGTACCGTTCCTGGACTGTTTCCCTGCATGTTGTTTGTCGGGTGACAAAAATAAGTCTGTTTCTGATCAATATGCATTCAATACAGTGCATCTATCAGGAGACGGAATTGACAGAATTTAGTAGACATAGGAGGATACTTACTTTGTAGAGTTGTAAGGATTTAGTATGTAGAGTACCTAACACTATCCAAAATAGAAGCCGGCAACAAACACTGATAATAATAATATTCTCTCTTCCTGTCCCTGGTGAGGAGTAAGCTTACGTAGGTCAGAAACAAAAATTCTGGTCCTCCTTCTACATTCATGTAGTAACTAGCATGTGAAAGGCATCTTCCACATTGTGCACACCAAGCATTTCATACTGACCCGCCAGCAATTTTAACAAATGTTTAAATATTACTTAGATATACAGAAAGTAATGTTTGTAGCAAATGTCCTCAGACACAAGTAAAATCCCAAATGGATTATTCAGGCTGATGTAGCTACAGAAGATAATTATACCAGATTTTTTTATTCATTTTATTTAGCACTTCTAGCAATTTGATCAGTTTTGACTCATAGTCATGGGGAAAGCAGAAATGAACTTTATGTTTGAAGATTTTACGCTGATTAGATAATACTTTGGGTAATATCTGATCGTGGATGAGAATACTGAAAGCAGAAAGCAAGCATAAGAAGGCCGCAGAGAAATAGCAAAGTAAACAAAAACTACATACAGTTTCCTCTCTTTCAATGCAGTTTTTTTATGTAAAGAGGGATAGAGGTAAATGCTTAGGTAAATGTGTCTTGATCGTCTCAATGTCTGCTGAGAACAAAGTGAAATTAAGGCAAAAACCAACCAAAAGATAGCTCTAAATATGATCTCAATTCTATTGGGAAAACAATTATGTATCTACGTGCGTAGCGAGGAAAGCCATACAAGAGGGCTGGAAGGAAATGTACTAGGAAGTGACCATATATTCTCATGGAATAATTTAGCTGCATGTGATTTGCTGTATTTCCAAGTTTTCTGTGATGGCATTTATTACTTTTATAATCAAGAAAAAAGATGTTTATTAGAAAGCATATTGTGCAGAATTCCTTTGACTTGACAAACAGAGTTGTTTATGGGTCTTAGCAAATCTTTTCCTTAAATTAATTTTTATTGGAGTATAGTTGCTTTACAATGTTGT
>NC_041217.1:8941934-8956207 GCF_002837175.3 Physeter macrocephalus | reverse complement strand
ATTAATTTTTATTGGAGTATAGTTGCTTTACAATGTTGTGTTAGTTTCTGCTGTATAGCAAAGTCAATCAGCTATATACATACATATATATATATATATATATATATATATATATATATATATCTCCCTTCTTTTTTGGATTTCCTTCCCATTTAGGTCACCATAGTGCATTAAGTAGAGTTCCTTGTGCTATACTAATAGTATAGTATATAGTATAGTATATAGTATAGCTATACTATACTAACTAATGCTTCTCATTAGTTACCTCTTTTATACATAGTATCAATAGTGTATGTGTCAATCCCAATCTCCCAATTCCTCCCACCCACCCTTTCCCCCTTGGCATCCATATGTTTGTTCTCTACGTCTGTGCCTCTATTTCTGCTTTGCAAATAAGATCATCTGTACCATTTTTAACTTAGCAAGTCTCTGGAGTGGCTCCAGTCTCTGTGGACGTTTATCCCCTTTCACAGGAGTATGAAGAGGGGAAATAATACGAAGTGTGGATGAGGTAACACAGTCAGGGGACAAGAACAGAACCATGGACAGAAGCACCCAACAGTATTAACTTTGAAAATTTATATTAATAAACCAACAAGTGCTTTGAGTTTGAACTTCTAAAATTATTTTGATATATACAAATCCATTACACACAATACAACAGGACTGTAATGTAAACAGATGTGATGAATAGGGTCTGTGCTTTGTCTCGCCACACTTAATAGCGTACGAATGCTCTTCGGGAACTGGGGAAATCTAGTCAACTATAAATAAAGGGACCTAGGATGCCCTGAAACCAAAGCTCATTCAAATCAACTGGATGAGCAACTCTGTCCTAGAAATGTGACCCTTTGCTGTTAGCTCATCACATTTACCAGAGAAAAATACATTAACTGAAAAAATAAATTGGCTTCTAAAAAGAAATGTGATCTTCCAAGCATATCTGGTAAGATGTATTTTACTCAGGTATCTGGGGAAAGGGGGTGTCTTTGACAAAGAGATTTGATGACTTATTACTTCCAAAGAATAAAACTGTTCCTCCAGTGGGAAGAAACTCAATGATACTAATTGATGAGCAAAATATTAAAGGTTAAAGAAATAGAGCTAAGTAAATTTTCTTTCCTTGGGTAATAGAATAAGAATAAAGGAAAGGACATGGGGTTAAGAAACCTTAGGGGCAAAGCAAATTAAGTTGGTTGGACTAGTTGAAATTTCTCAGAAGTTTGCTTTTGACCTCTCAAAAAAAAAAAAAAAAAAAAAGCCATGCTAAGGCAGTGAGCTAAGAAAGTGAATTGTTATGTGCATGGCTATGGTGTGATGTCCTTGCAGTGTTGAAAGTAAGAGGAGTATCTGAAAGTCAGGACAGTACACAGGGGCTATAAAAGCAAGAGTTGCAACAAAACGCAGGATGATGAAGTGAAAGGAGAGTTAGAAAGAAGCACAGCCGTCCAAGAGGCAGCGTAAAGTCAGATGCCATCAAACTTTCCCACAAGGAGATAAAAGGCCAACGTTGATAACAAATGACAAACTGTAACATCCAAAGAGAAATGGGGAAGATAGAAGTCACATGTCCTCGCGTGAATATCTGGATGGTTCCCAGATACACTTAGCTTAAGCAGGATTACGTGATCTCTGAGTTCTTCCCCCCACTGTTTGGCAAAAAATGATGGAAGGTTGTCTCCAATTTTGACTTGATTTCTTTTTTTGCAACAATAAGGCAGGTTGTTTACATGCAGGAGGGGGAAGAAAACTTAGGAGCAAAAACAAACATGTTATTAATTTGGAAAACAGAAATGTAATTCTAATGATCAAGCAATCTTGCTTGCTAACAGAGCAGTTTCCTGAACACTGTGATAAAGAACAAAATGTATAGAAATGGATACTTTAAACATCGGATTTTTAGCAAATCTTCTTATTTGGTGAGGTCTGTTTTGAAACAAAGCTGACCTTATTTTGTTTTAGGTCACACCAGAGAATTTCCACTGAAAATGACTGAAGTGTTGCTCTTACCAAAATGGTTTTCATTCTGTGACATTATTTTGTTTCCGCCCCAACTGCTATACTGCAATCCTTTTCTGGTACTAACCACCCCACAAGTTAACGAGGATGACTCTACTTCAGATGCCAGCCACGCTTTGGGGGTTCCCAGGCCAACCACATTTCTGGCTGCCTGGTTACAAATTGGGGGATTCCCATGACCTTCTCAGGTTCGATAATTCACTGGAATGACTCACAGAACTCAGGAAAATGCAATACTTACTGTCACCATTTTACTACAAAGGATATAGATCACGACCGGCCAAATGAAGCGACTCATAGAGCAAGGTCTAGGAGGACCCTGGAGGCAGAGCTTCTGTGCCTTCTCCCCATCGAATCGAGGTGCACCACCTTCCTGGCACATCAATGTGTTCACCAACCCGGAAGCTCCACTGAGCTTTGGTACCCAGAGTTTCCATTATATAGGCCTGATTAATGAAAGCACTGGCCACGTGACCGAACTCAATCTCCAGTCCCCCTTCCCGCCGTGGAGGTCAGGCTGGCTCAAAGTCCCAATTCTCTAATCATGTGGTTGGTCTTTCTGGAGACCACCCCCATCCTGAAGGCATCTAGGGAATGGCCAAGGGTTACCTCATTAGCATAAACGCAGGTGTGATCCAGGGGGCTCACGTAGACCAAAAGCACTTCTATCACTTAGGAAACCCCAAGGGTTGTAGAAGCTTCCTGCCAGGAACTGGGGACAAAGACAAGACAAATTCCTTTTAAGCAACAGACATGTTAAACCAAGAACTGAAAACTGACACAAAAACAACAGATATTTGCAAGACAAATAGAAAATTCTGTGTTTCTCATTTACAGTATACATCTGAAGGATGAGAACGACAAGTCTGGTATAAATCACACAAAGTTTTTGTGACTTGAACATATACCAGAGTAAGAACACATCAATCCTATCCCAAAGGAGGGCTGGCTTGAGCAAAAAACAAATGCAAAATCGGGTTCTTTTCAATACACTCACTTTTTATTTCAATGCTCTCCATTTTCCTAAGTGTCAGGCTTGCTTGTAGTTCTCTGTTGACTATTTCTTCCAAAGTGTTAACTTCAATAAACATTTATTCAGCACCCCCAATGTCTAAAGACTGTCATAACAAGGTCCCTGTCCTCACAAACCTGTCGGTCTAAAGGAGGTGACAATTATGTTAACAATTAAGCAGCATGACAAAGGTAAAAACAAAGGACTTTGGGAGCGTTTGAAGCATGAGCATTTTTGAGAGAAATCTTGGAGGTGGCTAGGAGGAGGCAGCACTTCCAAAGGGTCTTGAAGAATGAGTTGGATTTCAGTACAAGACGGAAAAGCAAGAACTTTCCCAGCTGAGTGAAGAGGCACAGAGACCCAGAAGCTTAAAACCCTGTTTAGTGAACCCAGGTGGCTGCAACAAAATGCACGTGGGTGAAAAGGTGGTTGAGGCCATATCGGGGGCGGGGGGGGGGCTTTAAATTTTGAGCTGATGAGTTTGAATGTTATTCTTCGGGCAATGGAGAGCCACCGAAGGTTGCTGAAGAAGATGCTTCACTGTGCCTCAAATTCCTCTTCTCCAAGTCCTTCGGAAGCTTACAGACAAAAACTGAACCGATTAAAAGATTATTGAAATAGTCCAGACAACAGATCACAAAGAACTACGGTACTGACGAATGAAAGAAATACCAGAAAAGAGAACCAACAGAATTAAGTAATGGACTGTGGGAGCAGAAACAGGAGGAACAGAAGACAATTTCCAAATGTCTAGCCTGTCTGCCTGGGAATATGGTGTCATTGAAAGAAATGAGGAAATGGCTTAGTCTGCTCAGGCTGCTATAATAAAATACCATCAACCGGGTGGCCTCAACAGCATTTATTTCTCACAGTTCTGGAGGCTGGGAAGTCCAAGATTTAGGTGCCAGCCAGTTCAGTTCCTGTGAGGGCTCTCTTTCTGGCCTGCCAATAGCTGTCTTCTTGCTGTGTCCTCACAAGGCAGAGAAAGAAAGGAAGCAAGCTCTCCAGTTCAGTAACAACTAGCACCATTTACCATCATTCTAAAACCTGGCATTGCACTCACCCCAAACATCCTCACCACGATCCTCAAGGTATCCCTGACCTGGTTCCTGCCTCCTTCTTCAATATCATTTATTATCACTTCATTTCGCTCTTGTCATTCAATAATATTGAGATCCATATAATTCATGGATAGGTCACAACGTTTTAAGGTTCCCTATCCTTACTTATGCTGTTCCCTGTCTAGAGTGCTCTTTTCACATCCTAGTCTTCATTTTCTTAATGATACCCCTCTTTCAAGGTTCAGTTCAGGCATCATCTTTTCATAAAACTTTGCTGGGACATATCCCATAAGCTGAATTGAAATGTCATCAAATGTCATCATAGGATACACTGTACCATAAAGTGGTCATTGATTCATTTGTCTGCTTTTTCCACTGGACTCTTAGTCCTTGAGAGCAGGGATTGTTTTGTTCTGCTTTCTATCTCCAACACCCAATAGTATACAGCAGATGACTGCCTGTAAAAAAGAAAACAACAAGCCCAAAGTGTGCCCAGCTAATTAACTGACTTCTCAGTACTCAAACATTCATGGGTGATTAATGTACAAAACAGCACCCTCAAATGTTCTGCTCCTCTTTCCCTTGTGCTGCACTTGTTATTTAAGGGTCTATTTAAAGGGGCTGTGTCTAGACTAGCCAAAGAAGGCAAGAACAAAAAATTCTAAATGTAAATCTCTCAATTTCTCTCAAGTAACATGATCTTTTTTTTTTTTTTTTTTTTTTTGTGGTACGTGGGCCTCTCACTGCCGTGGCCTCTCCCGTTGCGGAGCACAGGCTCCGGACGCGCAGGCTCAGCGGCCATGGCTCAGGGGCCCAGCCGCTCCGCGGCACGGGGGATCCTCCCAGACCGGGGCACGAACCCGTGTCCCCTGCATCGGCAGGCGGACTCTCAACCACTGCGCCACCAGGGAAGCCCCAACATGATCTATTTTTAAAACAACGCTGTGGACCATTCCCAGGAGAGCAGAGTTGAATAGAGCATCTTCTCATGAATCACCTCACTAAGCTGATTCTCTATGAAGAACAGGGGAGAGGGTTTATTTGAAATGAAAACCCTGGAAAATGAGAAACAGAGAATTATGTGGACAAACCAGCCAAGGTTTACTAAAGGTTTAGGAATACTAAAGGGAGAATTTGAGTTTGACACACAAACACAGATAAACCATTTTTCCAAAAGAGAATAAATGTGATCAAAGGAGGTAGAAGGAAAGATGATTGGGCAGAGAAATCTAGAAGACATCAAATTAGAAATTTCATTGGTTCAGACTGTACTGTATTTTCTCTGAGAATGCAAGTTCCTGACCCCAGGATCATTTTTACTGAACTCCCACAGCAAATGAGGCTTTGTTCAGCTGAGTCTAACACGACACCAGTGTAAACCATTCAGCAAGCATAGCCAAAGGATCACTACACCAATAATTAATCAGGCTTTCCATTCATTCTCCTTTCCAGGGGTTAAAGAGTTGGAAGTATTATGTCTAATAAATTGAAATCTGCCAACATCTGCTAGGTCCGGAAGAATCCATTATAAAACAAAAATGTGCCCCAAACAAAAACTATTTGGCCACTTACATTATTTTCTGAAGCATTTTCAAACACATCCAATCTAAAATTAGATATTTAAAACAAGTTGTTACCAATTTGAAAAAGAACACAAAGTTAACTACTTTATAAACTTAGCAGAAATAAAGGGTCCATTAATTGTATAAACTTTAGCAAAACCTCATCATGGCATCTTGCTTAACATCCTGTAAACGAAAAATAGTCAACACCTGTGATAAGAGCAGAACAGCTTCAAAAAGGGCTGATACATCAACAACCATTTGAAAACCTACATAAATGAAAGACTTGTTGGGCCTAATGGAAATACTGATAAATGGAATCTTGAGTAGAGCTATGAAACTGAGTGCTACGAGTGAAAAGAATGCTTATGATTTCTGATTTGCTGGAGGATATGTAACAAGTCAAGAAATTCTGATACATTTTAATATTTCTGAGAATTGTTTCTGTATATAATTCAGGGTTTAATTCTTCAATCTAAAACCTAACATTTTTCGGGCACCTACTGTATATGAGGAATTAGATGAATTAAAACAAAAAAACTGCTCTCAAAGACCTTACACTCCAGTAGTGGAAACTGACATGTAACTAAACAAAACTGAGGATTCATCTCAACGCTAAAAGTGTTGGCGGAGAGAGGGATTATCTCCCGAGTTTGGTGTTCTGGAGGTGCTCACAACTGAAGGATGGGCATTCTGAGGAGGGGAACCAAATGCTTTATCTCACAAACTAGAGTATAAGTTCACTGAAGGCAGAAACTGTCTTTTACTTCTTTGTATAGTTCATAGTACATAGTAAATTTTCAATAATTGTATTTTGGTTAATCGCTCAAGACCGTTCTGCTTGATAAGCCTAGGTGATTTAAAATTTGAAAAACTGGAGGCATCCAATGAAAGAGGAGTCAGTGGAACAATAATAAGTAATATCTCTTCACAAGTAATTTTAATTGAGTCCTCACTGCCATGAGGACAATCTGACTCATCTTGTAAGTAGAGATTACCCATTTTTACTCTTTAATTGTTTTCGAGCGTGAATGAGCTCGTGGATAGGTCACACAAAGTTTTGAAGTTACTATTATCATAAAATATGACTCTTTCCTCTAGATATATTTTCAATTTGTTTTATAAGCTCTGTGAAAAATGGTGCAAATTCAGGAAGCTATTTCATTCCTCTACAAAGTTCTGAGCAAAATAACAGACTAGGAGAGGGGTCTCTGTATGTATCCATCCATCAGCTGATAGTTTATAGAATGAAAAAGGACAAACATTGATATTACTCTGATTTTTTCTGTTTTCTTAATGAGGAGAATTAGGTTGTTCTAAAGACATAGCTTATTGATGTAGAACGTGTTTATGTAGAACAAATCATTTCCATTAACTCCTCCCGATAAGGAGAGTCGAAAAGAAAAAGAAAAATCTAGTAATAGTCCCTTAAATATTCTCCATAGGTCACCTTACCAAAATTAAATAATTTGTAAATATGCTCATTTCCATGCATGCAACGCTTGACGATATACATGTGCATTCATCACATCACACTTATCAGAGAGCCATCAGTAGATACTGAAATACTGTATAGTGGTTGTCAAATTAAGGATGCAGTCATTTGAAAGAGCACCTACGCAGTTTTCATATATCTTCACTCTATTACAGTATATAACTTAAAATTCCCGACTATCGCTCAATTCAATCAACAGTCCATCAAAAACTATTAAAAGTTTCTATTGATTTCCAGGCACCATTTTTAAATGATTTGCCAAGAGTCCGTTATCTTAAAAGCATGTGAGGAGCTGCCCCAGCGTGTTCCCCATCAGCCTCCTCCAGGACAACCGTGATCATTAAGTACCCTCCAAGGATGGTGACAACGCCATTGGTACCTCTTCAAGCACCAAGCTTCTCCACAACAGATGGGTTTGGACCCAGATGGGTCTAACATTTCTACATGTTCCTTAGACAGCTGTGTTTGACTGTGGAAAGAGTAATGTCCATTTTTAGGCCCACATTTCCTGAGAGATTCATAGAACTAATTTATTTCAAAAGTCCGTGGGAACCTCCTACAGAGCAAGTGGTCCATTAATCCTTGACTTAGTCACAGAGCCTACAGAGATCTTAGAGATTACTCAGGCAAGTGCTTCCCAACTTTCTTTGATGCTCGAACCCCTTTTGCACTAATACGCTATCTTGAGAACTCCCTTAGCAATTTAAAAGTCTCATCATTTCTGCCTGGCATATGATAAAGGAATAACTTAAATATATATATATATTCATTTAAAAAACATTCATTAGGGTCTTCCTAAATGCTATGCACTGTGCTAGATGCTAGGAAGACAGAAGAGAGCAAGCCGTACATGGACCCTGTGCAAGGAGTCTGTCGTCTGGCTATGGAGTCAGACAATTTAATCAAGAATATTACAATAGGGCTTCCCTGGTGGCGCAGTGGTTAAGAATCCGCCTGTCAAAGCAGGGGACACGGGTTCCAGCACTGGTCTGGGAAGCTAGCACATGCCGTGGAGCAACTAAGCCCGTGCGCCACAACTACTGAGCCTGCGCTCTAGAGCCCACGAGCCACAACTACTGAAGCCCCACACAAGCCTAGGGCTTGTGCGCCACAGCAAGAGAAGCCACCACAAGGAGAAGCCGGCACACCGCAATGAAGAGTAGCCCCCGCTCGCTGCAATTAGAGAAAGCCAGTGCACAGCAACGAAGACCCAACGCAGCCAAAAAAAAAAAAGAAAAAAAAAGAATATTACAATAAAGTGTGTTAAATGCTCTGGTAGCATTTAAAATAATTGCTCTAGTTTCGATCTCTCTGCTCAAGTTAAAACGGTGTTTCCAGTGTTTTCACCTTCCCCCTTGGACGCCACACAGGCACCTCACAATCAACATGTTAAAAAAGCAAGAGGGGCTTCCCTGGTGGCGCAGGGGCTGAGAGTCCGCCTGCCGATGCAGGGGACGCGGGTTCGCGCCCCGGTCCGGGAGGATCCCACGTGCCGCGGAGCGGCTGGGCCCGTGAGCCGTGGCCGCTGAGCCTGCGCGTCCGGAGCCTGTGCTCCGCAACGGGAGAGGCCGCAGCAGTGAGAGGCCCTCGTACCACAAAAAAAAAAAAAAAAAAAAAGCAAGTGGATGGGGAGGAGGGATACATTAGGAGTACGGGATTAACGTACACACACTACTATATATAAAATAGATAGTCAACAAGACCTACTTTATAGTGCAGGGAACTCTACTCAATATTCTATAATAACTTGTAAGGGAAAAGAATCTGAAAAAAAATGGATATGTGTATAACTGAATCACTTTGCTGTACACCTGAAACTAACACAACACTGTAAATCAGCTATACTCCAATACATGGAGAAAATAAAAATTAAATTTAAAAAAGCAAGTGGAATGTTGTAAAACAACAACTATACTTCAATTTAAAAAATTAAATTAAAGTTAAAAAAACAAGTTGTCTTCCTCCTTCCCTGTCCTGCTCGTCCCCCGTGTTCCCTTTGTTTTAACACATCTTCTCCACCTGGTCAAACCAGTAGAAACTACAGTCTTTCAGCCTTTTCCTGATCTCTCAACTCCTATACTGACCTGTCCCCAAGACGTCTCTCTACAAACGGTCTCAAAGAAGTTATTTTAAGAAAAAAAATACATAACAGTATATTGTTAATTTAAGGCAATTTTAATATATTTAAATATAGTGATGATTTTTAAAACTCTCTCCCCCATTTAAAAAGTGATGCATGTTGATTTTAAATTCATTGCAAAACAAAGGCAAAACTATATACCAAATTTGCTTTGGGTACCAAATGTACATGAAAAATTGGCCATATGTTATAGTATCAAAGATAGATAAAAATTGCTTTCATGATATGATTGCATTTTTGTGCTAAAATTTTTTTAAACTTTTAAAAAAATCAGTGGGATCTTTAAAAAAAAAAAAAACAACTTAGAGTCTCATCGTCTCATCTAACAGACAAACAACTATGACTCAGAGTGGTAATGCAGGTTGTCTATGATCACAAGGACAGTGAGAAAAAGGCAAACCTACAACCTCCTGACAAATCTCCAGGGAACTCCTTCAGTATTGAACTCAGGGAACACCCCCAGATATCATTATGATTGCTAAAGTGAAACTCAAACCAGCTCATCAACTGGATACCCCACCTAAGTCACAGTATTACAAGCACGCATTTACTTGTAAAAGGTTTCTCATAATAGACACCGCATTATTTCACAACAAAATCGCACATTAAATATCAGGCATAACCCAACAGAATTCTTTTCTTCTGTCACTGAAGGTTTTAGAGCAGAGGTTGGACATTGACATCCATAGGCTGGATTCAGCCCTAGATGTATTTGTTTGGCAAACAGTAAAATTATTTTTAATTAACAGTTTTAATTTAAGAAATTTTAACCAATAATCAGAAAATTTTCCCATTAAAGAAGAATCATAGTGTGTCCAACACGTACCATTTTTCCACTTGGCAACAATCATTAAAGCTGAGCCGCTGCTCTGCCTTGAGACAGGAGTTCTCTGCTTTCCCAGTGCTCCCACCCCTTCTCAAAGTGAAACTCAAACCAGCTCATCAACTGGATACCCCACCTAAGTCACAGTATTAACAAGCACGCATTTACTTGTAAAAGGTTTCTCATAATAGACACCGCATTATTCCACAACAAAATCGCACATTAAATATCAGGCATAACCCAACAGAATTCTTTTCTTCTGTCACTGAAGGTTTTAGAGCAGAGGTTGGACATTGACATCCATAGGCTGGATTCAGCCCTAGATGTATTTGTTTGGCAAACAGTAAAATTATTTTTAATTAACAGTTTTAATTTAAGAAATTTTAACCAATAATCAGAAAATTTTCCCATTAAAGAAGAATCATAGTGTGTCCAACACGTACCATTTTTCCACTTGGCAACAATCATTAAAGCTGAGCCGCTGCTCTGCCTTGAGACAGGAGTTCTCTGCTTTCCCAGTGCTCCCACCCCTTCTCACTGTGGCCAATTCCAGCTGGCTCCTCTCATTTCTGTTACTTGCCTGGTCCCTAGGACATCTGAAATTGCAACATACGTTTTAGAGCCTTAGTTGACAATCTTTTGTCCATGCTTTAAAAGATACAGTATGAAAGATTCAAAGGCATTTGAAGGATGAAATGTTTGAGGGAAAGTAAACCATTAAATGTACACCAGAAATAGTAACCTGTTCAGGGTTTTCATAAGCATGTGATCGACTTATTGATATATTGCCTCTATAACATTGGCAAGACCTAGGTCAAGAATATAAATAGAAGGACCTTGGCCACAGCCTACCTCCTTTCTCTTCCCACCCCCAGCTCCGGCCTACATTGCAAGAGGCCTCTCGTGCACACGTGTGAACAACCAGCTTTAAGTCCAAGGTCTGGTGACAACCCATACTTTATGTACAGGCAGCCATGTCTTGGCCCTAGAAGTGGGTGGACCCTGGTGAGAGGCCCATGCACACCATGGAAGTGAGCTAAGGGCCCTTTGAGGAGAGAATTCCAGGATTCCAGAACAGGAGGGAGGATCTGGGTGGGCACAACCCTTCAACCAATGAATCCTCACACCCCAGAGAGGAGAACAGCTGAAGGAAGATTATTACATTGGTCTCCAGCTTTTGGATCTTTGCCAACCTGATAGGTGAGAAACCTAACCTCTGGATAGTTTTAATTGACATTTCTCTTACTATGAATGAAGTTGAGCATCCTCTACTTTCTTTGGAAAGTAAATCATTCATAAGCCCAGGACCACTATCAGCAATACCGTCAACTTGAGATTACCTGGGATATTGGGTGGAGGCAGTCATTTTTCAAATGGTCAAATACTGTATAGGATGATTTAATGTTAACGTATTTTATTACATTTTACGATTCTACTTTTTTTATCCAAAAATGTTTAAAAAATGCAAAAAAAACTAAGCGTAGGAGCACTGGATATCACATAAAATGCTTACTCCTCCCAGAATGGCCAAGAGTTTCTGCTACTTAATGTATTATTAATATAACTGTACCCAAGTTGGGGAAAGACACAGTTCAAAGCAAACGTTCCTCCTTCCCCTCCCCTCTCTTAGAGACAAAGACCTAAATAAATGGAGAGATATACTGTGTTCATGATTTGGAAAATTCTATACTTTTAAGATTAAAAATCTGATCTCTCCAAACTGATCTATACATCCAGTACAATCCCAACCAAAATCCCAGCAGGATTTTTTTTATAGAAAGCAACAAGCTGATTCTAAAATTTACGTGTAAGGACAAAAGATTTAGAATAACCAAAGTACTTTTTGAAAAGAGGACAAAGTTAAAGAACACACACTACCTGATGTTAAGACTTACTATAAGAATTACAATAATCAAGAGAGTGTGGTATTGGTGAAAGGATAAAGACATAGATTATTGGAACAAAAGTGGACCAACACAAACGTGATCAACAGATTTTCAACCAAGGTGCAAAGGCAACTTAATGGAAAAGATACAGTCTTTTCAACAAATTGTATTGTGACAAATTGGACATCCATACACAAAAATAAAAATAAATTTCAATCCATACTTGTGTCTTTGCAAAAATTAACTCATAATGAATTATGGACCAAAATGCAAAACCCAAAACTGAAACTTCTAAAAGCAAAGGTAAGAGAAGATATTTGTGATCCTGTGTTAGGCAAACTTTTCTTAGATATGACACCAAAAGCACAATCCATAAAAGTAAATTGATAAATTGGACTCCATCAAAAATCAAAACCTTCTGCTCTTTGAAAGACACTATCAAGAGAATGAAAACATGAGCCACAGACTGGGAGACAATATTGGTAAAACATGTATCTGATCAAGGACTTGTATCTAAAATACATAAAGAAAAAAAATAAAATAAAATACATAAAGAAAAAATAAAATAAGATACATAAAGAAGTGTTAAAAAATATGAACAATCCAATTTTTTTAAATGGGAAAAATGTTTGAACAGACGTTCACAAAGGAAGATATACAAATGGCAAATAAGTACATGAAAAGTTGCACTATTAGTTATTAGATAAAAGCAAATTAAAACCACATTGAGATCTCACTACACACCTATAAAAATGGTTAAAATAAAAATAAATAAATAAAATAATAGTACCAAGTGCTGGCAAGGATGTGGAGAAACTGGAATATGCACACATTGCTGATGAGAATGCAAAAGAGTAATCACTTCGGAAAATGGGTTGGCATTTCCTTATAAAGTTAAACATACACTTATCATATGACCCAGGATTCCTATTTCTTAGGGGTTTATTTTCCAGGTGAAATTAAAACTTCTGTCCACACAAAAGCCTGTGCATGAATGTTTACAGTGGTTTTATTCATAATCACCAAACCTGGAAACAGCTTAAACATTTCTCAACTGGTGAGTGGATTAACAGACTGGGGTACCCCCATACAATATAATACCAGGCAGCAGTACAAAGGGACAAAGCGCTGATACACACAGTACTGATGAATCTCAAATGCAGTGCTCTAGTGGAAGAAGTCAGACTCGAATGGTTACACACTGTATGAATCATACATATATTCCATTTCTATAACACTCTGTAAAAGGCAAAATTAAAGGAAGAGATAACTGATCGGTGATCTAAAGGGGTTAGTGGTGGAGAGAAGGACTGACTATAAGAGGGCAGTAGAAAATTCGGGGAAATTATGCAACTGTTCTGTATCTTGATTGTAGGGGTCACACAACAGTATAAATTTGTCAAAACTCAGAAATGCACACTAAAAAAGCTAAAGTTTACTTATGTAAATTACACTTCAATTTTAAAAATAAAACATAACACTGAATACACCTTACCTTGTCCGGTCCAGCCCTTGGTGATCGGTACCCGCCGACCCCTAGGGCCCATTTCACACCATTCCCCTTAACTCCTTATCTGATTTCATGTCCTCAATCACAGCAAGTTTAGGGCCTTGTTATTAAGTGCTGCTCCTGACGGTAATAGACCACGTTCCCTTCTGTTGACTTTGCATGGCTCTGTCCTTCTGGTCATTTGGATCTCAGTTTAAATGCCACCTCCTGAGTTAGTTTGTGACACTGAATATAACTCTGGCCTGAAGAGAAGTCTCAGCTAGGCCAGAGGCCACAAAACATGGGCGAAATCTGCAGTTGAAACTTCCTTCCCCATCCCATAATTACTACACCCGGAGAGAGAGAGGCTCTTTTGCCAGAGCCTCCGGACAAATGACTTCCGCTCGGCCCAGAGCACTGTAGCCCCGGGAATACCGCTCAGAACTAGTCCCACGGCCAAGTTTCTTCACTCACCTGGTGGTTCTTCACCTTGTTGGGTCACAGAGCCTTCAAGGAGTCTAAGAAAGCTGTAGACCTTCTCTTCAGAACAATACAAATAAGCTCACTCACACTAAAATGTATAGATGATTTCAAAGAGAAGTCTGCAGTTACCTGAGGCCATGTGGAGGACAGGCTCTTGGTGCTCCAGCCAGGCATCAGGGCTGTGTTTCTGAGGTGGGAGAACCAACTTCAGGACACTGGTCCACAAGAGACCTCCCAGCTCCACGTAATATCAAACGGTGAAAATCTCCCAGAGATCTCCATCTCAACACCAAGACCCAGCTT
>NC_041217.1:8936834-8937360 GCF_002837175.3 Physeter macrocephalus | reverse complement strand
AGAACAGTATGGAGGTTCCTTAAAAAACTACAAATAGAACTACCATACGTCCCAGCAATCCCACTACTGGGCATATACCCTTAGAAAACCATAATTCAAAAAGAGTCATGTACCCAAATGTTCATTGCAGCTCTATTTACAATAGCCAGGACATGGAAGCAACCTAAGTGTCCATCAACAGATGAATGGATAAAGAAGATGTGGCACATATATACAGTGGAATACTACTCAGCCATAAAAAGAAATGAAACTGAGTTATTGTATTGAGGTGGATAGACCTGGAGTCCATCATACAGAGTGAAGTAAGTCAGAAGGAGAAAAACAAATACCGTATACTAACACATATATATGGAATCTAAGAAAAATTAAAAAATGTCATGAAGAGACTAGGGGTAGGATGGAAATAAAACACAGACCTACTAGAGCATGGACTTGAGGACACGGGGAGGGGGAAGGGTAAGCTGTGACGAAGTGAGAGAGTGGCATAGACATATATACACTACCAAACGTAGGGTGGATAGCTAGT
>NC_041217.1:8933550-8936678 GCF_002837175.3 Physeter macrocephalus | reverse complement strand
AATAAAGATGTTAAAAAATAAAATAAAATAAAATAAAATAAAATAAAATAAAAATAAAAATAAAAATAAAAAATAAATGCCACCTCCTGAGAAAGGCCTTCCCTGACCACCCAGTGACTGCTATTATTTATGTTCCTGTTTTAATTTTTCTGTATTGTACTTATCATGCCCCAATGTTTTTATCATTTATTTACTGGTATATTTACTGTCTCCTCTGCTAGAATATGCTCTATGAACATTCAAGGGTCATATTTTTCCATGTATAGCTTCTAGATTGAATACAGCAACAAAAAAATAAAGAGGTTGATTATATACTTAAGAGAGCAAGGACATCTTCTATGTCATTCACCACAATATCCCCAGAAAATGGAAAGTCTCTGTCACACAGTGGGAACTCAACTGCTAGACTCTGAATAAAGGATGACTGTTTCAGTGCCTGCTGTTTCCCTATGGTCATGCTTATAGGCCCAAACCGAAGAACTAAATTATGACTCAACTTGGTCCGACTAGCCTGTCATTCCAGGTCTCTGTGCTCTGATATTTCTTTTATCCTATGGCATTCGGTCTCTCAATCTGGCAGCAGCCTGCTAGTGACTAAAGCAAGTTGTGGAAATTAACAGCTGCGCCACTGATTCCAAGGCCATGCCAGGGGTATTCCCCGGCAGGTGCCAAGTTTAAATATAAGCTACAAAGGGAATGCTCTCTTGCTGGTGTGATGTGGGATCTCAGAAAATTGTGAACATTGGACCCCAAAGGACACTGATCAAGTGTCTCTTTAGTGACACCTATGCTTATTACCACCAAGGCATAACCCAAAGGGTTTCTCTTTCTCAGACCATCACTTCTGCTGCTTTTTTAACTGTAGAATGTAAAGAAATTTCTACGCATTCCATGTAAATTGTATAGAACTATTCTATTCCTCTGCCCCTACTGACTTTAGATACCCCCAATATCTTATTTCAACATCCATAAATTATATATGGCCTTTTAAAACTAATTTTCTAATGTCCTCGTCTTGCTAATAGCTCACAAAAGAAAGTTCTTTCATCGGTTTATAAAACTTCCACAAAATAGCCCTTCTCTAATGGAGCTGCTGTTCAGAAAACCCAGTGCCCACACTGCTTGGTGAAATGCTTAGGAAATTTAAAGTAAAATTTGAAGATGCTTCTCTCTCTGATATGAACTTGAAAACAGAAAGTCCAACTCAGTTCAACAAACTAGATGGTCAGTTCAGGCATGGAGGAGTCACACTGTCCTGAAAATTGCCAAGGAAATAGCTTCTTCAAGTTCCCTTAGTAATGCATTAGTTTTCTCTCAGTCTCAGATCTGAAGATTGAAGAATATAGCAAAGGTGTATGAAACTTGCATGGCATTACGTGGTGTTTTGCAGTTTAAAATAAATAAACAAAACTTTGTTAGTGACTTAGGATAAGTGACTATAAGATGAAGTGGAAAAAACAGGATACAAAATGGTATATGTATTTTTTATTAAAAAATGTTAGTGGTAATCTCTAGGTAGTAAAATGATGCATTGCTTTTCTTTTGTTCTTTATACTGCTTATTGTTTTAGTTAAAAAAAAATTCTGCAGTGAATATGTACTATTTCACAATTTAAAAAACTATTTTTAAATGCCTTAACATATTTCAGTAAGGGCTCACACATCCTGTAAGTATGAACATCCTCATGGTACAAACAAAAAATTGCTTAAGTGGTACAGGTAGCAACTTGCCCCAAAAGTTTGAACATTCTTTATATTTGCCAACTTCGCCATGAATCCTTTCTGCCAGCTCCACCCTGATATGCTAGAGAAAGGAAGTGGGGTTATAAAAACGGTTGAAGGAAGAAGAGGAGTGGGGGAGAACATATATTTTATACATGATCCTGACACGCTGTAACTGAGTCAGTGGTAAATGCCTATCACAGCCCTTTTGAGATCAGCGTGTGAGTCACGAACTGTCCCAGGGATGAGACTGCTCCCAGTAGTTTGGTTTTGGTGATAAAGACTCCAACCACTTGTTCTAACGCTAAAGGAAAGCAAAAGGAACATACGTCACTGGCTGTTAACTTACCGACAGCAGCCTGCTATGATTCATTATTCTGGCAAACATATTAGAGATACTAATGTTTTATTTAGAAGTTTTATACAATTTAGCAATGTGCAGAGGTCACATTTCACAGGGCTTCATCAGAGGTACATCACATAGGTTTTGCAAATGTATCCAGATCAATAATGTATGACTCTCTTAATTTAAGAACAGAATAAAAAAAATTCAACTTCCTTAATTTTTGTTGTTGTATCAATCTGGGAACTACCAGTGGAAAAATAATGAACCTTAGCATGCTTATTAATCTGATTCACCTATTTATATCCACTAATTGCAAGGCATTTCTAATTACAAACGTCAATTCTTAAAGGAAATTATGAATTCCTTATCACTATACTCCACATGGATTAGGAAAAAAATATGCAATAGCTACTGGCTCTGAAGTAAAACAGTCTTTTTTTTTTTTTTTATTCTCCATTCTTCTTTTTCTCTGAGAAAAATATAGCCCTACAAAGAGTAAACAATGACATCAAAGCTTTGATCACTACGAAGATTGGTAAGTGTATTACCCTGCTCTGACTAGAATTTCCTGTGTACTGAATTTTTATAAAAGTGTGCGTGTGTTTGCTGAGGACCTATTAGGTCAATTTCACATGCATCTTACTTTTTTTTTTTTTTTTTACTGACCATAAAGAAAATACTAATACTGAAAAACCTATCAGAATTTTTAGGTAAACTGCCAAGTATTACAAATTTTCTTCAGTTAGAAATTTTAATCATGAAGCTCCACACAGGTACTGTGGTAGTAATTCAAGGTACTTGATTAATATAATTATATGTAATTACTTTTTCTTATTATAAAAATAATCTATGCTCATAAAACATTCAAACAAGGCATAATGTAAACTGGAAACATAAAGTCCCACTCTGCCAAATTACACTTGCCATTGACAATATTATGCTCATTTTGAATAGTAAGTCTTTTTGAGGGGCTTCCCTGGTGGCGCAGTGGTTGAGAGTCCGCCTGCCGATGCAGGGGACGCGGGTTCGTGCCCCGGTCTGGGAGGATCCCACGTGCCGAG
>NC_041217.1:8921573-8933490 GCF_002837175.3 Physeter macrocephalus | reverse complement strand
GCCGCGGAGCGGCTGGGCCCGTGAGCCATGGCCGCTGAGCCTGCGCGTCCGGAGCCTGTGCTCCGCAACGGGAGGGGCCACAACAGAGAGAGGCCCGTGTACGGCAAAAAAAAAAAAGTAAATCAAATGAAAATTTCAGTTCCTCAGTCACATTAGCCACATTTCTAGTGCTCACCAGCCATATGTGACTGGTGGTTACCCTACTGCAGAGCCCAGATATAGAGCATTCCCATCACTTTAGAAATTTCTACTGGACAGCACTGGTGTAGATGTAAACCCACAGAGTAAGAGACCATTATGTTCATACAGATGATAACCTAATGAAAGGAGAGAAATAATAAAAGGAGGCAGTGTAAGAATAAAAAGAGCAACTTAATAATCTATATTTGTTGAAGAACAAGAAATGCTAAACAGACAAGGTCACTAAGTAATATTACTAAATTGCTATCAAGAGAAGGCTAATTTGTAGTTGTGAATATATTACTAGTCGCTATATCTATTACGCTTACTAGAGTTGAAAACTAGATGAAATCAGTAATATAAACAAGAAAAAAATTTTTCAAACTGCAAAAATTATGCCAGTGTGTTAAGGAGGCAAGGAAGATCAAGTTGCTTGTTAAACAGTGAGAGCCACAGGCTGAGAATCTGGAGAGGAAAACTCTCATAAGTGATGGTATGAAAGAACTAGATTGATTGACACAATCCCAATGACGTGATAATGAGACAGAGAAATGAAAGAAGAAAATTTGCTACGAGGAAGCTGTGAAAATGAACGGGGTTGCATTTGGTAAGTGGGCTCCCAGTACAGCGTGCTGCTGGTGATACATTGTGAATATTGCAAACATATTTTGAAAAGGAAGCTGCAGGATGTAAAATTTGTCTTATTCATTTTTGCACAAGTACTATAAGGAAATTTCTGAAATGAAGAAAGCACTGTTTCCACCTCCTCTAGAGAAAGGCATGTGACCACAAAGCCTCTAATCACTGAGCAGCTCTTTTGTCGGACGTGAGGCTGTGTCCTCTATGTGGATACGTCATCCTGACAGACATTCCCTGACTGGCTCAGAAACGCATTGACTCACCAGTGCATCACGTTCCTGGAGGCTGTGCTAAGTCCGTGTATGCAAAAGTACAAAATGAACTTGTTCAGGCATCACTAGCGTCTTAGGGTGAGTTACTTCCATTATTACCTAGTTTTGTAAACATTCATAGCTCATCAACAAACCTAGTGCCAGAAAAGTCACCAAGTGGAACAAGATGCGTTGCACCTCTGAGAGTTCGTAAGTTGAAAGCCTGTAAATAGAGGAACTTCCCTATCGTTAACCTATGCTGCCCATGAGAATATGGAGGCTCAGAGAGTTTCAGTTGCCTGAGGTCAGGCAATAAGCTAGAGGAGAAGCCAGGGGTGGGCTCTGGGTTTAGGTGCCTGCAAAACGTAGTCCCCTTCTGTGAACTATGCCGTGCAGCTGCCCACCCACTGTGTCACAGGACTGGGTGGGTGAGGGTAGCACTGCTGTCTGGGGCAAAGAGCAGGAGTTTGGACACCTGTTTTAAACTGGGCTACCCCAGAAGCAGGCCTGGAGGAAAGGATGCCAAGTGTTTGTGGTTTACTTGGAACGTGATCTCAGGAAGCACTGCCTGTGCAGTGGGGAAGTGGGTCAGGGCGGGAAGGAAGTCCACGCAGGGTGTGCTAATGAGGAGATGAACTCTGTGAGTAAGTGGGAATAAATTCCACCAGGACCAGTGGGAAATGGTGGAAACCGCTCCTCAGAGTTTTTCACCCCAAAGAGGAAGCTAAGTTGTTTAGTCTCCAAACTTTCTCCTTTATTGGCTGAGGGTCACTCCCAGGGCCATCAACTCTCCAACCCCTTCTGGACCGCCCCAGGCGTGCCCCCTCCCCCCCAACAAGAAGCCCCCAAGGCAGAGAGCCTCTGACCCAGAAGGGCTGGTAGAGACGGGGACACGGAGTGCCAGGAGGATCCAGGCAGGGCACGGACAGCTGCTCTACCAGCTCGGACAGCGATAAGCTTGAATTACAACTCTGCTGCTACATGCTTTATGACTTTGGGCAAATAAGGACCCCATCAAAGACGACACACTGTTTTTGGTTGTTCTATATCTGTTATGTCTCCATCTAGAAGAGTTCTCCATCTTCCTTTTTTTCCATAAAATTGACCATTGACTGGAAGTAGACCAGTTGTCTTACAGAAGGTCCCATTTCATGCTTTTGTCTGACTGTTTCTTCAAGTACTATTTTACCATTTTACTATTTTACATTTTACCACTATTTTCCTCTACTCCCCGCATTCCCTACAAACTAGGTGTTAGATCTAAAGACATGATTAGACTTAAGCTAAACATTTTGGCAAGAATCCCTCCTGGGAGGTGATCTGTATCTCACACTGCGTCCCATCAGGAGGCCCCCTACATCCGGTCGTTCCACCACTAGTTACGCTATCCTCAGTGGGTAAGATGGTCACAGCTAGATCATTCTGGAGCTCAGATTCTTTATTTGTAATAAGGAATCCGAATAAGCCATGTTGCTGGATTCCTGTAAGAATTAATGATATAGTCAATGCCCTAACACAATCCATAAATACAACAGGGGCTCCCTTAAGTAGAAAGATAATACAACTGGAATAACTATAGAGGGAGAAAAGAAGGAACTATAATATACAGCTTCAGAAGGACAGAATTTTAAACAGAGTTTTAAGATCAGACAAGGGAGAACTGCCTCCTGGTGTGAGTTACAAAGGAGAACAAAAATACAAAGTGCGTGGTACAAATAGCAACACGGATTGTGAAAGAGATGAAAGTCAAAGCAGGAAAGCTGTGATGAGGAGAGACTGTGGGCGGATTTCGGTATCACGTTAAGTCCTTTGGCTTTTATTCTGTGGCCATAAAAAGCCACCACAGGTGAGATTTTGTTGTAAGAATCATTTGACTTGTGTTTCAAGCGTATAATGATACCCCAGATCTTTTGTTTGCCCTTCGAGACCCTCTCTCACCTTTCCCAACCTAGTTCTCTGCCCCCAGAGGCCGCTCTGGCTGGACCACATCAACACACTTTCTTGGTTTCTGGCTTCCGTGTGGTTTGGACCAGCTGGGAACCTGAACAGTAATGAGACAGGCTGGGACCTGGGACCCTTTGCCGCAGCGCTGCAATGCTGGCACCTGGACAAACATCTCCTCAAGCAACGAAGTACAAAGAAACTATAAGGGACTAAACATAACGGCACGCATGTGCAGTTGGGGCAAATTCTGGACAGAAGACCCCCAAAGACCCCCCCAAACCCCAACTGCCACTTCTGAAGAGCTGGGAGCAAAAGCGAGGCACTGCGCATGCGCCCTGCACTCAACACCACCAAAGGGGCGGGCAAAACACCCAAGCCACCCCTCCGGCCCGACCCCTGGACACACCCCTAGCCTCACCCCATGTAAGGAACCAGCTCTCCCCCACTCTCGGGGAGCAGGCAGGCAAGGGAACCTGTTACTTGTTCCCGCTCCCCTCTGCTGCAGCGGGAGCCCCGGTAAAGCCTTGCCTGAATTTCTGGTCTGATCTCTAGTCAATTTCTGTTGACTGGGGAAGGCCGGGAACCTTGTTCCGTATCCATCTGAGCTGCCTTATGGCTCCTGCTGCATATATGAATACAGTACAGGTATCCCCTGGTTTTGGAAAGTTTGCTTTGTGCCACTTTGCTTTTTCAAAAGACCTACATTAGTGTCTGCTTTTGCTAACCGAAAGAAATCCAGAGAGGATTCTCTTTCGCCTTTACAAAAAAAGGCGAAAAGCAAAACTAGCATTCAGTATTTGTTTTGCAGGGACGAGAGCAGCACCACCAAACTCCTTCCCTGGGAGCCACACTCAGTTTCTCAGCATCAAGCGGCCACAGCTCTGAACTGTGTGTGAGCGTCTAAACTCCATTTATTTTGTGCAACCATTAGCAAGATATGTCTTAAGGTAATTGCTTCTTCTTCGCTTTATGCCATTTTGGTTTACGAAAGATTTCACAGGAATGCTCTACTTTCAGATAGCAGGGGAAACCTGTAGAACAAAAATGACTCCAAGAGACAGACCCTCAAATAAGATGAATGCGTGGTAGAGGAAAGAAGCACTAATTACCAAACTCTGCTAAGTCCAGTTGCAGATGTGGGGACTGGATCAGCTACAGTTTGTGTCACTTGATTTTTTTTCCCTTTTTTCCTATGCTGCGTTGCATGAAAAACCCCAGTGATCACTAATGTTGTAGTTCCAGACACGGGCATGACTGATTGACAATTCAGCCAAATCACCCCTTGACGGTTCAGTAACTGATGGGACTTCACGTGTCCTCTGCGACGGAGACACTAACTTTTTTCACAAACACGAGTGGATGCCAAGAGGCCAGAGGGATGAGGGCGCCAGAGGTCTCGTGTACCACTCCAAATCCAGGGGGCTTTTAACTATAAATTTTACGAGTTGTCTCCCTCACCTTCTGGGCCGTGGTTGGGTTCTCACAGTCCGAGCAGAGCTGATGAACGGATGAGAATGAGGTGTTTCCTCCTCTGCCCCCATCCTGGGTGTTGTCTCTGGCTGGCTGCCTTGCATGACCAAAGGGGACAGGTCCGGTCATGGGAGGGTGTTATGGCCTGAATCGTGTTCCCACAAATTCGTGTGTTGAAGCTCTAACCCCCCAGTGCAACAGTATTTGGAATAAGGAAGAAATTAAGGTTAAAGGAGGGTGGGATTTGCATTCTTGTAGAAGAGATACGGGAAGGCTTACTCTGTCTCCAGTGCACGAGGACACAGCAAGAAGGCGGCCATCTGCAAACCAGGAGAGAGCTTTTACCAGAGACCTGAGTGCCTGGCACCTTGATCTTAGACTTCCCAGCCTCCAAACTGTGAGAAAAAAACTTCTCTTGTTTGAGTCAGTCATCGGTATTCCGTTATGGCAGCCCAAGCTGACTGAGATGGCGGGTCTCTCCCTAGAACCCTCTCATTTCAGGCTTTCGTTACAACTCCTTGACTTGCGATCTCAGACCTATGGACGGTTAACAGCCCCACTATTCCTTTTTGTTTCTGTCACGTGCACACACTTTTATTCACAGCCCCTTTAATTTTTATTGGAGCATAGTTGATGTACAATGTTGTGTCAGTATCAGGTGTACAGCAAAGTGAATCAATTATACATATACATACATCCACTCTTTAGAGTATTTTCCCATATAGGCCATTACAGTGTATTGAGTAGAGTTCTCTGTGCTATACAGTAGGTCCTTATTAGTTATCTATTTTATATAGAGTAGTGTGTATATGTCAGTCCCAATCTCCCAATTTATCCCCCCCCACCCAGGTAACCATAAGTTTGTTTTCTACATCTGTGACTCGATTTTCGTTTAGTAGATAAGTTCATCTGCACCCTTTTTTAAGATTCCACATATAAGCGATATCATATGGTATTTGTCTTTCTCTGTCTGACTTACTTCACTCAATATGACAATCTCTAGGTCCATCCATGTTGCTGCAAATGGCATTATTTCATTCCTTCTAATGGCTGAGTAATATTCCATTGTATACATGTAGCACATCTTCTTTATCCATTCCTCTATCGATGGACATTTAGGTTGCTTCCATGTCTTGGCTGTTGGGAATAGTGCTGCAATGAACATTGTTATCTATTTTATATAGAGTAGTGTGTATATGTCAGTCCCAATCTCCCAATTTATCCCCCCCCACCCAGGTAACCATAAGTTTGTTTTCTACATCTGTGACTCGATTTTCGTTTAGTAGATAAGTTCATCTGCACCCTTTTTTAAGATTCCACATATAAGCGATATCATATGGTATTTGTCTTTCTCTGTCTGACTTACTTCACTCAATATGACAATCTCTAGGTCCATCCATGTTGCTGCAAATGGCATTATTTCATTCCTTCTAATGGCTGAGTAATATTCCATTGTATATATGTAGCACATCTTCTTTATCCATTCCTCTATCGATGGACATTTAGGTTGCTTCCATGTCTTGGCTGTTGGGAATAGTGCTGCAATGAACATTGGGGTGTATGTATCTTTTCGAATTATGGTTTTCTCCAGATATATGCCCAGGAGTGGGATTGCTGGGTCATATGGTAGCTCTATTTTTAGTTTTTTAAGGAACATCCATACTGTTCTCCATAGTGGCTTCACAGCCCCTGTATTAATCCCCTCTTTATTTATTCTATTTTAAGCACGTTAGCTTTTTCCTCTTGGGCCTTGACTGACGTCATAGCTCTAGATTTCACATGAAAGATGAAATGCAGAATGTGGGAAATTAGAGGCTAGGGGACTTTTTCTGGGTCTTTTCTCTTTATTTTTTTTTTTTTTGGATGTAGACCATTATTTTTTTTTAATTTTTTACTTTTTTTGTCTGTGGTATGCGGGCCTCTCACTGCTGTGGCCTCTCCCATTGCGGAGCGCAGACTCCAGACGCGCAGGCTCAGCGGCCACGGCTCACGGGCCCAGCCGCTCCGCGGCATGTGGGATCCTCCCGGACTGGGGCACGAACCCGCGTCCCCTGCATCTGCAGGCGGACTCTCAACCACTGCACCACCAGGGAAGCCCTGTAAACCATTTTTTTAATGTCTTTATTGAATTTGTTACAATATTGCTTCTGTTTTATGCTTCAGTTTTTTGGCCCCGAGGCATGTCGGGATCTTAGCTCCCCAACCAGGGGTCGAACCCGCACTCGTGGCATTGGAAGGTGAAGTCTTAACCACTCGTCCCCAATGAGGTCCCTGGGTCCTTTCTCTTTAACAAGTATTCACTAAGCACCTGCCTTGTGCCAGGCAGTAAAGAAGAGAGACAAAGAACCTGCCCTCAAGAATATTCCAGTGTGGGAGACAAATAATAAACAAGTAAGCAAATAAATGAGATAATTTCATGCTGTAGCCAGAGCTATGAAGGAAATAATACACAATGTGCTGAGATGGGAAACAGATGGGTTGAACCTGCTTTAGATAAGTTGGTCAAAAAAGGCCTTGGAGGAGACGACAGGAAAGCTATTGAGAAGGGAGAATCAATTACACTGATTAATAAGTAAATGTGGAAAATAAAGGAGAAAAAGAAATCAAAGATAACACAACAATTTCTAAATGAATAACTAGCAGAAAATAGCACCACCCACATCTATAACAGATATAAGATAGGTCTACGTTCTCTGGCAGAGGTTGGCAAACTATAAATTCATCCTGCCCCTCTTTTTGTAAATTAAATATTCTTGAAACACAGACACACTCATTCATTTATGTGTTGTCTATGGCTGCACTCAGCCTACAAAGCAGAGTTGTACAGTTTCAACAAAGACCGTGTGGCTTGCAAAGCTGAAAATACTTCCTAACTAGCTCTTCACAGAAAAAGTTTACTGATCCCTCCTCTCTGGCATGTTGCCATAGCATCATGATATCGAGAACTAAGGGGTGGTCCATTTCCTCTAGGAAGGTTTTGGTAGCTAGTGTGATCATCTGCTCAACTAACCTTTCCCATCCTTAAGTGGGTTGGAGGAAAATTCACACTGAACCGCAATCAGTACTCGGGGTGTAGGGTAATTCGACTTTCTCACCGCTTGAATAAACATGCTCAAGAACAGTTAGCAATGCCTATGTCAGTGATGAAGAAACAAGCAGAAAAGGAAGCTCCACCCCCTGGCCAGGGGCCGAACCCGGAGTGCATTTCTACATGACCCAGCGCCTTCTGCTTCTCTGCTTGCTACGTATTTCTTACATCCCCACCCCCATGTTGTCCTGTTGACTCTAGTTGCTGATAACACCTAATTCACCCAACAACAGCTACCTGAGAGAAAATGATTGGGATCAGAGAACCCTCTCCACCTCCCACCTGGCAGCCTCTGAGGAAGGCTGTACCACCGTCTACAAGTTGACTCCCTTGAAGCCTTACCTCCCAGAGAAGGAGCAAGTGTTAGCCTCACCAGGGTCACAGTTGCAGGCAAATCTGCTGATACACTGTGTCATCTACAAAGTAACTGGTTGCAAAGCTGCATTAACATTAGCCCCAAGGCCAGCTGATATTTGAATAGAAAGTACTTTATTTCAAAATGAGATTGTGTCCACAAGATTATGCCTGTCCCTATTTTAAGAGTTGAATCTAATAAATAGCACAGTCAGCTCCCTGAGCATTTGCTTTACCCACTCCCCCTCCACGTTACTGCTTGTTTGTATCTGTTTTTTTCTGTGTTACTATTTTTGGCCATGCGTTTAGCCCCAGGGCTGAGTCTGAGAACGGGCAGATACGGACTCAAGAAAGATAGATGATGGTTTAAATGTCTTCTCTCTGGATGAAGAGCAAAACAACCTCTGTTCACAGGGCACTCAAAGCTTGTTAGCTGACTGCCAATGTTGAGCAACAGCCACCCTGCCCAAAACATGACAAATTTATAGGATCCTAGTCATCCTGTTCACTCTTAGTATAAACTCTCATTTGGATGATCATGAATTCATAAATTTTAGAGCAAAATAGCTGTGAGATTGGTAATCATGTGAGAGCACACTGGATGTGCATGTTAAACGATCTGGGTATAAACTTGAGCTGTAACCCCTACTCTCTGTATCCCCCGACCCCGTCTAGCATTCGATTTCCTATTTGGAAAAAGAAAGGATTGCATTGATTCCACGAAGGACTAGATGAATAAAAGGAAACCTCATTCAAAATGGAGTCAGGAAACCCTAAAGAGGGAGGCGCTCAGGCAGGTACTACTCCAGCAGAAAGAAGAAAGATTTTCTCCTCACCCAGTGACGACCCAGCCAATGAGAATTCGCTGCAACTCAGCCAATGAGAAGCCACCACAACCCCGAACTCTCCTCTCTTCTAAACACCACCCCCAGCTTCCTCCTTTCCTCTATAAATGAGGTGTGAGAAAAATTAACAATCCACGTTGCTGGCTAAACCGCTTACCTTTCTGTTTTAAAGGTTGACAGTACCTTCCAGCACTAAAAGTCTGTGGATCTCCATCTGTTCTAGTTTAACCCCTTACTTTATAGATGCAAAAACTGACACAGAAAGGTGAACTCTAAGACAGCTAGTTAATGATGTAGGTGACTTTGGAATCAAAGTCTCTTATGTCTTGTTTTAAAGTAACTGTACGTGTGTGTGTAGGTGTTCTGCAGAGCTCAGAATCATAAGAATGCAATATCCCTGGCTCTGGGCCTAACTCTGTGTGAATTTCTGCATCTTTCTATTCTTAGAATTTCTGTTCTTAGAACAAAAGCGACCATAGAGATTGTGCAGTGGCCCCCTACTCAATTTACAGGCAAGAACTTACTTACAAGACACCGCAACTGGAACACCAGAGCTGGGACACATCTTAGGCCCCCGAACACCAGAGGACTTGAACAATGGTGTGGTTTGTTTTGACTTTCAAACCGAGTGGTATTTCTCATATTTCCTTAGTAATGAATGACATGCCAAAAAAAGCTAGTGATTCAATGTCATTTGTTGGTTTTTTTCTAATTAAAAATCATTTCCCAGGAGTCACTAACAGCTCAGTATAAGGACTTTATTGTGGCATGATTTTAATTTTACTGTGGCAGTAAGGATTCTACCAATTTCCCCTTTACCTCAGAAGTCTTGGAATGGAAAATTCTGCTTGTGGAAGTACGTATTTGTTGGATAATTTTTAAATAAAGTTGTGCTTCTAAATAGCACTGGTCTCCAACACATGAGGCATTTCATCAAGAAGATAACCACTTAGTAAATTTGTTCTGAAATGCAAAAGTACTTTTACAAATTTTATTCAATGACAAAGGAAATCCTGTGACCAAACAATATGAATCCAGCCTATTTATTTGTGATACTGTTTTGGCACTGTGCATAATTAAAATCAAAATGTCACTGCCCCAGAAATAAATTAAATGTTCAATAGAACATCGATTCAACACATTATGACACATTCATAAAATGGAAGGCTATCCATTTAAAAATGTGTTTTAGAAAAATATATATATTTGTATAACTTATGATATTCATTATTAATTAAAACACAGGTCACAAACTGTACGCTATGATCCCCATTTCATAAATCTGTGTGTGTAAAATTCTAAAAATAAACTACATCAGAAATTTAAGTAAATTTTGAGCCAAATGTTTTGTTGAAAAATTGTTTTCACATGAGACTGTTATTCTTTTTTCTTTATCTGGACAAATTCATTCCTGTCATACTCCTTCCCCATTTCACTTCCACCCACTCTACAAAAGCCACCATTTCCCATCAGAATTGATAAGAATTTAAAACTGTATCATCCCATTTCTTTTTACACTTAAAAGCTTCATGGTTCAATTACAGTAAGAAAATCTGGGAGACTAAAATCTAGAGCCAGGCCTAGGAGTTCAGTCTTTTCTCTCCAGTTTGTTTTTCCACTTAATGAGGAAGCATGCTGTTCTGATGCTATAAAAGTGATTCAGTATGAATCTATTCTCCAAATGCCATAAATCACAGATATTGCAACTTCAAAGCCAAAGTTACTTCCTTGTGTAACTGGAAAAGAGGAAACCTACACGCACCTTTCTCAATTCCTGCCCCCAGGGCTAATTTGTACTGACCGCAATTGCCTTGCTGGGTTTACAGACAATGGCACCGGGACCTCCTGCCCTACCTAGGAGAGCCATCAGCTGATGGCAAGGAAGAAAAACACAGTGTCAAGGCTTTGGCCTCTTCTCTGTGCTGCTACCAAGAAAAAGCTTTGTGATGGGCCCTGATTTCTTGTGCAGGTGGGTTTGGGGCCCCATCTGGGTCCAGGGAGGCAGGTAGGGTGAAGAGTGACACTGAACTACTTAACAATAATAACTCCCTGTCCTGATAGTGTGGAAAACACCGTGCGGCACTTGCCTAGTTCTGTCCAGATGGACATTCCTGGGCTTCTAACCCATTACCCGGCTGCTAGGAATGTTCGCTGCTAACAGTTCACGCCCACTCGGCTTCTCCAAGCTCCCTCCTGGCCAGAGCCAACCTAGGAGTTAAGTCTCTTCTCTCCTCCCACCAGAGCCCGCAGCCCCCGTCTGATCCAGGCCTCAAAAACATAGCCCCTGATCTCAAGGAAGGACCACTTTCCAGAGCCCGGTCCCAGCATCCCCACGGCACACCCCCGCTCCCCCCGCCCCCCCCCCCCCCCCGCACCATGGGGCTGGGGCCAGACTTTACCTTCGATCACATCCTTCCCGGTTCCATCCCTCCTCAACCCTCCTTCCCTCAGTCTCTGAGAGCTTTCTCCTAAAGAGCTGACCCTCCACAGATCATGGGAACCCCATCCCTGCCTCAAGCTCTGCCTCTAGGAAGCCTGTCCTAAGACAGATAATCTGGCTTGAGGAAAAATGATTTTATTTCCTGAGCAAGTTCCTGGCCTCCTGTAGTAGATGATCAGCAGGGACCCAGGGCCCCCATGGTGGGGCTTCCATAGGACTCTCTAGGCTGGCTGGCACTGTATCTGGATCTCACTGTATCTGAGAACCAGTGTTCATCTTTGCATCTGTGCATCTGAACATCTCCGTGTCTGTGGCGGGCTGTGGCTGGCCCCCTAGCTACCTGCTGCCGGTGAAGACAGATCGGCCTTCTGTCTTGCTCACTTGGAGGCCCTGGCATTGGATGCCAAAGGCCGGGCTGCAGGGTTTGGCAGAAACCCCATCAGGGTAGCAGCCTACAATGAGCAACACCCGAACTAGAGGAAGCCTGCATGCAGCGACGAAGACCCAACGCAGCCAAAGATAATAAATAAATTTATAGAAGTAAATAACTAGGCTTCCCTGGTGGCGCAGTGGTTGCGCATCCGCGTGCCGACGCAGGGGACGCGGGTTCGCGCCCCGGTCCGGGAGGATCCCACATGCCGCGGAGCGGCTGGGCCCGTGAGCCATGGCCGCTGAGCCTACGCGTCCGGAGCCTGTGCTCCGCAAC
>NC_041217.1:8877148-8921442 GCF_002837175.3 Physeter macrocephalus | reverse complement strand
TGCCGATGCAGGGGACGCGGGTTCGCGCCCCGGTCCGGGAAGATCCCACATGTCGCGGGGCGGCTGGGCCCGTGAGCCACAACTACTGAGCCTGCGCTCTAGAGCCCGCGAGCCACGACTACTGAGCCCACGCGCCACAACTACTGAAGCCCCCGCACCTAGAGCCCGTGCTCTGCCACAAGAGAAGCCACTGCAATTAGAAGCCTGTGCACTGCAATGACGAGTAGCCCCCGCTCGCCACAACTAGAGGAAGCCTGCATGCAGCGACGAAGACCCAACGCAGCCAAAGATAATAAATAAATTTATAGAAGTAAATAACTAGGCTTCCCTGGTGGCGCAGTGGTTGCGCATCCGCGTGCCGACGCAGGGGACGCGGGTTCGCGCCCCGGTCCGGGAGGATCCCACATGCCGCGGAGCGGCTGGGCCCGTGAGCCATGGCCGCTGAGCCTACGCGTCCGGAGCCTGTGCTCCGCAACGGGAGAGGCCACGACAGTGAGAGGCCCGCATACATACCGCAAAAAAAAAAAAAAAAAAGTAAATAACTAAATTAATTAATTAAAAATAAAATGAGCAACACCCATCACTGTGTCCCCAATGGTCACCTACAGCAGGAATGGCTCCCAGGGCAAGACTACCCCTGGGAAGGGGCTGGGAGTTCTTAAGGGAAAGATGGACAAAGGTTCTGTGTATTGTGGAATATTCCTCAAATACCACAGACAATCCGAACTCCACTCTTTTGCTATCTATTCCCTCCTTCCTTCGGCTTCTCTAAATCCTACACACCCTTCAAGGCCCTGCTGTGTCCTAAGTCCTCCTTGCTCTACATCCTCCCAAACCCTCCTGGCCACCGGAATCTCTCCTCTCGCACTTTACACAATTCTTGTTGCCTAGACCGTTCTTTCAGCATCTCACATATATCATGCACTGTCCCTGATAGCTTTGCGTTGACGTCTCTTCTCTCCAACTTATTTGAGAAGCCCTCGAGGCTAAGGACAATACCTTATACGGACTCTCCCTAAATGGTATGCACATGACACATACTACTAAGTAAATATTGATTAATGATGCTGACACATGTACCCATTGCCGAGCTTGCGAAATGATGTGTCTTCACGTGGGTGACAGGATTTTGTGAGTTCTGGTAATTAAGATATCTTCCTGCCCTAAGGGATTACCAAATGATGGCAGGGACTGGAGAGAAGTTAGCGTTCTGTTGGAAGCAGAGATAATAAATTTAAGTCCAAAGGGGGCTCAGTTCTTACAAGTAGCCCCCTGCTCAGTCTGCCCCCGTGGGCGAGAGAGGATGATCTGGGCTGTCTGGAGATTAGGGGAGAAACGCCGTGTTTGTAAGGAGAGGCCACTCTCTTCCATGTAACATCCCTTTTTTTGGACTGATTTGTGTCTCAAAAATTAAGGTCTAAGTTCAAGAAGAGAGATGTGTTTTGAAGTTTTTGTGTAACTGAGAGATGGCGGCAGTGGTCCTTTGTTCCCCAGTTGGATGTCCTCTGAGTCACCAGAACGGCCAACTGGTCCCAGTGCCAACAGAGCTCAGGGGAAAACGAGCCTAAGGGCCAAGAACTACCCAGGTTCACGGCGTGGTACCTACCTGAGCCCTGAGGCTCCAGAATCAGGACCACAGAGGAGAGACGGGGGTCAGGGTGGGTCCGCAGGGTCCTGCCCTCCTCACATGAATGCTGAGTGCAACCATCAACTAGAAGTCAGCACCAGTGGTAGCCAGGTCCCAGGAGAGACCACCATTACTTAGAAAAGCTCCTTGGGATTGAGTCCCTCAGCAGCAGATTGGGAGGGCCTCTGGAGACAAGTTGCTACAGCAATTATGACGAACGACAGAAAACAAGCAGCATCCTCCCATCCCTGACATGGGGCTGTCACGTCCCCAAGTCCCCAGAGCCATGCTGCCCCTTCACACCCTGGAGGAACAGGCAGGGGGCCGGGGGGGTGGGGGGGGGGGGGGGTGGAGCAGGGGAGAGGCAGTAGCTCAGTTGAATATGAGATTAGAGTTTGTAAAAGGATAAGATGATTAAAACGTAGTAAACTTACTGTAGAGCACAGGGAACTCTATCAATATTCTGTAATAACCTATAGGGAAAAGAATCTGAAAAAGAATGGATATGTGTATATGTACAACTGATTGACTTTGCTGTACACCTGAAACTAACACAACATTGTAAATCAACTCTACTCCAATAAATAAATAAATAACCCAAACTGACTACATAATTTTCAGGGTCCAATGCAAAATGAAAATGTGAGGCTCCTTGTTTAAAAAGCAAGAAACATCACCCTTAAAAGTACTAAAATTAGAGCTTCCCTGGTGGCGCAGTGGTTGAGAGTCCGCCTGCCGATGCAGGGGACGCGGGTTCGTGCCCCGGTCCGGGAAGATCCCACATGCCGCGGAGCGGCTGGGCCCGTGAGCCGTGGCCGCTGAGCCTGCGTGTCCGGAGCCTGTGCTCCGCAACGGGAGAGGCCAGCGTATCACAAAAAAAAAAAAAAAAAAAAAAAAAAAAAAAAAAAGTACTAAAATTCGAAGCTTTTGCCTTTCATCCATGGCCTCTCAACCTGTCACGGAGTTTTTTTATTCCTATTTAATGTCACTCTTCCTCAAGCACAGGGACCGTCACAGGCCAAGTGAGGACCCTCATGAGCTCCAGAAGCCCAAAGGGGCTACAGGTTGCACTTGGGCCTAAGAGCCCCCAGGCTCCCCTTCCCAGGGGACAAGTGTGCCGCGCGGTGCTGCACCCTCAGTGCTGGTATCTGGGTCGGGAGTGGCTCAGAGGCTCACCCAGCCCGTGCTGCTCACCACGGGGCCTGGCACCTGTGTCCCACGTGGAGGCCCTGGGCTGTGCGACTCCTCCCGGGCACCCTGGGGGCAGGCGGCAGCCATCACTGGCTAGTGGCCCGAAGGGGAGTATTTCTGTCGGGCGCTGAGGCTGGAGGGGGTGAGGGTGGTGGCAGAAGGTCTTCCACATGGGGCTGAAGCTCCAAAGCCCCCGGGTGCCTTGCCCCGTCAGACTTACAAGTACGAATCCAAAGACGACATTACTAAGAATGTCAGGATGGCAAGTGCAGAGCACTCAGCTGCAAGCCCAGGGCCCCTCTGAGATCGGGGTCGCCAGTGGCTGCGCCAGCCCTGCCCACAGCCCAGGAAGCTGGCCTGCAGAGCAACGGAAATCAGACTGTTAACGCCAAAACTGACGGAGAAGGCATCGACTCGGCCTGAGACGTTGGTAAAGGAACCTGTCACCAGCAGGAAAGGCTGGTGGAAGAGGGCACCGTTGGTAGTAGTTTGGGGGGGGAAGAATCCTATGTGTACCTCAAGGAAGTGAAACTCCTCAGTCAGACCAGTAACGCGTGTATTTCCCCACAGCAGGTTTTAACGCGCAGTAACTTTATCCTCCCCTTTCTTCCTCTCCTCTTCCATTTGCTGCCAAGCGCTGCTATTTTTTCTTTTAAACACCCTGCGGTTCTTCATGCCTCCCCACCCCAAACGCGTGCCCCAAGTGCGCACGCTGGATGAGACCAGCCTTGAAGAGGCCACCAGGTACCCAAATAATCCCCGTGCGAGCCTGCACTCCTCCGCCCAGATCTGTGCTCCAGCAGTTAAGGCAGCTCCTGCCTCGCCCCTTGCCAGAGTCTTCACCTCAGGCCGCCTACTTAGCCCTTCCATGTCTCATGTGCCTCATCTCACAAGGTTGTTTGAGGATTCAGTAAGGTGATGCATATAAACCTCTTCACATGTCTAAGCAGGCAGACTCCTCTCGGCCAGGATGGAATGTGGTATCGTTCAGGGACTTTCCTGACGTGCAGAACGCCTGCACCTAACAGATGGTTTCCCGAGCAGGGCTGCCTACGAAGATGCAGTCTCATCCCTCTTAGATGGGGACATAATGTTTACCCATTACGGAGACTTTGGGCTGGGGCCCAGAGGTGCTGGAACTGGCCAGAGGAGGACCTTAAAAGGGCAAGAATGGAGAAGCCCAGGACATAGATAAGATCAGAACAGTACATGTCCAGTACCCACAAGGTGTCAGTCCCTGCAGATAATTATTTGACATATCATGGTTAAATTTACACATACGGCAGCTGAAGGTGACCTTCTCCTGGGTGCCTGGCCTGAAACCCTTACCTACAGAAATGAGGAGTATAATATAGGGTTGCTTTATGCTGCTAACTTGGGAGAATTTTGTTACACAGAATGAATGAGATACGCAAAACAGACATTTAAATGACCCTGGTAATAAATAACCACATCAATCATCAAATGTGGGTCTTCTGTTCTTACCATTGCATCTGACCATCTTTACGGGTAATACACAAAATTGAATTTTTTTGTTAAAACTGATACTAACGATTCCTTTTACCAGAAGGCATTGCAGAATACAAGGCCTAAAGAATTAGCTTCTGTTTTAATTTTATCATTAACTATCTTTTTAATAATCACTGCCTTGCTCTGAACTAGCCTTTGTGCTAAGCAGTTTACATATATCATCTCAGGACACATGTCTTAGACACACCTCACTGATATGTACGAAGGCCATAAATCTCATTTAAAGGTTGACAACACCTCTGGAAGGTTAGTGTTACCCCGTTACCCTGACTCCACAAATGCAGACATTGAGGTAAAGAGGTGTCGATTTCCCTAAGGTCACACATCAGCACCAGGAATTGAATCCAGTTATGAAGGACTCTTCATCAGACGCAGGCTCCCTCTAAGTTTGACCTCAGGCCACCCAATGAAGTTCTCTAAAGCTCAGTTTGGTCATTTGTAGAGTGAAGGGATTGTAAATATTCTGCCTGCCTCATAAGGACCATGTAAGAAAATAGGTGAAGTTGTTCATTATAAACAAATCTAAAAATAGTTAGCACTTAAATTCAACTAAATTTAGAAGTCTACTTTTCAAAAGGGTTGCCAATTACTAGATATTTAATCTGCTCTTGTTTCCGACCTATTTGTTACAAAGTCCACAAAAACAAATTAATTGCAAAGATCTATGTGCTTTGTTTAAATGAATTTGGAGGAAAGTGCTATTTCTTGAAGCATGATTAAAAAGCATCTTTAGTTTCAGATGAAACCTTTAATTATTCAAACCCTCTGGAAACAAGAAATAATCCAGAGCAGCAGTTTTCAATATTTTATCTTTGGGGACCCAGGGGTTCTTCCCACAGAGCTGTTCTCTTTAAATCTGTTTTTTCTATCTAGTATAGGAGGAAATAGTATCATGTGTGCTTTTGTTTCTGGGGAGGGAGGTGATAGTTTTTATTAGATTCGTAGAAGAATTCAAGACTCAGAAAAGGTCAAGAGCCACTATCCTAGAACATAAATAGAAAAGAAAGAAACGTGAAATGTCATCTTCTCCAATTATCCAACTGAAAATGAAACCTGCCCGGCCTGTGCTGGAACCTTCAGAAACAGTGCGTGCCCCTCCCCCAGGCCTCCAATTTTGTCTCTGGGGGATTCAGATATTTGGAAAGAAATCATTTTCTTGCAACTTCGAGCCACCCTTGGTCTGAATTCCAGTACCTACAACACTTGGTCTGAATTTCACCACTTGGCATTTACAAGGCTAAACTCTTCTCACCCTTAAAATATTTGAAGGCAGATATCATGCTCTCCACTCTTCCTTCCCAATTCCTCCGACTTTCTCAAAAGAGAGCCTCCTAAGAGTACAGCATACCCTGTGTATTACCAAGTCTGCGCTACTACAGGGGCCTGTCATCGTCCTCCTTCTCGGCCCCAGGTCTGTATTAACACAGCGTAAAGCTGAAAGTGCTTTAACAACTCTATGGCTTTGAACCTGGCATTCTGGCATTCTACCTATTAAAACCTGACATTTCCCCAAACTCCTCCCTACCTAGCTACCTTGATAAATGAATGAATGAAGGAACACAAATTAAAAGAGCTTGAGGATCTAGGGTCAGCAAAGAGGGTTCTAGATAAATAAGGAAATGGCTATTTTAATCTCACAGCCCTCAAATCTAAAAATGGAATAGACACAGGGGTATTGTGGAGGGTCTGGTTGTGGTAGTGTGGATTCAGGCTGGAAAAAGGGGAAGTGGGGATTCTCAAAGGACCATGTAAGAAGAAACTTTCCATGACTCATCTAGACATTTCGTAATTTTGAAAAAGGAGTCTTGACCAGCACCCACGTCCCCACCCCCTCTCACACACACATACATTCACCTTAACACCTCCACATAACAGAACACAATACTGAGGAGCTTAAATGTATCTCTCTTTGTGAGTCAAAACAGAATGTTTTAAATATAAGGAACAAATAAGGAACAAGAGATCGACACAGTTTACGGATGACAAATAGTAACGATATTGTGCTTTTATAAAACTCTGAAATAAAACTTTAGGCCATATGTATTCCGTCTCCTTGAAAATTTTTTAATTAAATTTTAAATTAATTTTAATTAAAAGTGGGACTTCCCTGGCAGTCCAATGGTTAAGACTTCGCCTTTCAATGCAGGCGGTGAGGGTTCGATCCCTGGTTGGGGAGCTAAGATCCCACATGCCTCAGGCCAAAAAAACGAAACATAAAACAGAAGCCATATTGTGACAAACTCAATAAAGACTTAAAAAATAATAATAAAATTTTTTTAATTTTTTAAAAACTTAATATACTCTCAAGGTTCCTTTCAATTGTATCTTAATCAAGCTGTTCTATCTTCTTTTCCCTTCTAAGGTGGATTCTTTTTTCCTCCTCTTCCCATTTCTCTGGTATTACGATTTGAGGAACACATCAAGTTCATGACCACCTCTTGCTTCATGCAATTCTGCCTTGTTCTGTGTCTTTTTCCCACAGGCCAAAAAGGAATTCATGAACTATTTCCCTTTGACATAGTTTTACTAAAAAATTTAATTGTCTAGTTGGCCCTGTTGCCAGAAGTGCGTTCCACACCAGAAATCTTAGTGTCATTGTTCAGAGACCAGAGAGCCATAGCCACCTAGCGACTCCAGCAAAGAGGCTGACGGCCCCAGACACTTGGCATCTGCAAGCTGGCCACCACTTCTGCCATAACCCAACTGACTGATTCCTATGATTCGGTTTGTGTGCTTTTAATTTCATTTATTTTGAATAGGTAATATCTTCTCACAGCAAAAAAGACAAAAGATACAAAAGGACAGCCACTGAGATTCCCTGTCTTAGAAGCAACCAATGTTCTTGTGTTTCCTCACAGATACATTTTCTGCCTATACAAGCACATACATCATTTTTACACAAATACTAGCACTGTGTACACACACTCTTGCACCTTGCCTTCCTACATTTAACTATTGGATATCATACCACATCATGAAACAGGAAAAGCAATGGAGGGTGGTATCCCAGAAACCAGGTAAAGAGTTTCAAGAAGGAGTGTGTGCTCAGCAGTGTGAAATGCTTCAGTGAGATGAGGAGTGAGAACTGACCACTGGGTTTGGCAAAAAGGAGGCCATTTATGACTTTGGCAAGAGCTGTGACTAGGGAATGGTGGAGGCAATACCTGATTGAAGTGGATTCCAGAGAGAACGGAGAAAAGCAGGTGTAGACAGCTCTGTGAGACAGACTGACCACAGACAACTCTTAAGGAGTGTTGCTGAGAAGGGGAAGAGAATCAAGGCTGTAGCTGGGGTCATGAGAGGGGTGTTTTTAAGATGGAAGAAATGAGGAATGACCCTTACAGTAGGAAGAGTGAACGATGGAAAGTAAGAAAGAGACAATTACAGGAACTCTGTCCCTAAGCAGGCCAGGGAAGGGGGTCCAGGGCACGTCAGGGAGGGTTGGCTTGTGATCGCGTGTATACGGCTCACCCAACACAATGGACAGGAAAGCAGGGGTGTGGGCGCAGACGCAGGGGTGGTGGGAGATGGGTGATGGGCGTGTGGGAACGTCATCTGGCACTAGCTTCCAAACGTTCACTTTCAAAAGCAGTCAGGAGGGTAGGAGCGTCTTAGAGGAGAGTCCTCATCCAGAGGAGGAACAGAACAAACAGATGGGCGAGCTGGAAACCCCAAAGGGCCCAAGTGAACTGAGTGTTAAGCTTGTGGTTGAGAACATAAAATGGTAGACTGGGAGTCTGGGATTAGCAGATGCAAACTATTATATACAGGATGGATAAACAACAAGGTCCTACTGTACAGCTCAGGGAAGTATATTCAATATCCTGTGATAAACCATCATGGAAAAGAATATGAGAAGGAAGGTATATATAGGTATAACTGAATCACTTTGCTGTACAGCAGAAATTAACACAACAACACAACACTGTAAGTCAATTATACTTCCAAAAAAAAGAAAAAGAATGTAAAGTGAGGTCAGTCAGGACGTTTGTGTGTTTTTCTCACCCACGTCAATATATACATTCAGGTGGAGTGTTAGCTGTAACTGGGCTTGGTGTCTTGGAGGATGTGTAAAACAGACAGCATGACGGACAGAATCAGACAGCCGCTGAGATTCCCGGTGCCTGGTGTGGGCAGGGCCAGTGGATGTGACGACGTGATGGTTACGTCATGTTATGCAGCAAAGACGAAGAGATTTTGCAGGTCCCTAATCAGATACTTAGAGTTCGTCAAAGGAGATTATCCCAGGTGAGCCAAGCTCCTCCAGCAAGCCTCCCGAGAAGGGTTAGGGCTTCGGTGAACTCAGAAGGGCTCTCCCGCTGGCTTTTGGGAAGCGAAGCACCATGAGTCCTGCAGCCACCAGAGATGAGCTCTGTGTGGGTTTGGAAGAGGATTCAGAAGGCAGCCCCCGGCCGATTCTTGGCTGGTTGCAGGGTTGTGAGACCCCAAGAAAGGACTTGGCTGAGGGGTAATTGGACTCCCGACCCTTGGAAACTGTGTGATACCAGATAGGTGCTGTTCTGAGCCCCTAAGTCTGTGAGAATTTGTTATTGCAGCATAGAAAACTATATGTGTATATGTATAACTGATTCACTTTGCTATACACCTAAAACTAACACAACATTGTAAATCAACTATACTCCAATAAAAATTTTTAAAAAAAGGAAAAGAAAACTAATACAGAGGGGGAAAGAGGTCATGGAGCAAGAGGTGTAGACAAAGACTGATTATACAGTAAGTCCCCTACATACGAACGAGTTCCATTCAGAGAGCACATTCGTAAGTCCAAATTGTTCATAAGTCCGGCAAAGTTAGCCTAGGTTAACTGATTCACTTTGCTATACACCTAAAACTAACACAACATTGTAAATCAACTATACTCCAATAAAAATTTTTAAAAAAAGGAAAAGAAAACTAATACAGAGGGGGAAAGAGGTCACGGAGCAAGAGGTGTAGACAAAGACTGATTATACAGTAAGTCCCCTATATACGAACGAGTTCCATTCAGAGAGCACATTCGTAAGTCCAAATTGTTCATAAGTCCGGCAAAGTTAGCCTAGGTACCCCACTAACACAATCGGCTATGTAGTACTGTACTGTAATAGGTTTATAATACTCTTCACACAAATAATACATAAAAACAAACAAAAAATAAAGAAAACATTTTTAATCTTATAGTACAGTACCTTGAAAAGTATGGTAGTACAAGCACAACAGCTGGCACACAGGGACTGGCATCGAGTGAACAGTCAAGAAGAGTTACTGACTGGAGGAGGGAGAGGAGGTGGGAGATGGTAGAGCTGAAGGATCCTCAGCAATACGCGACGGAGGGCAGGCTTCCCTGGTGGTGCAGTGGTTAGGAATCCACCTGCCAATGCAGGGGACACGGGTTTGAGCCCTGGTTCATGAAGATCCCACATGCTGCAGAGCAGCTAGGCCCGTGAGCCATAACTACTGAGCCTGCTCACCTAGAGCCCGTGCTCCAAGACGAGAGAGGCCACCGCAGTGAGAGGCCCACGCATGGCAATGAAGACCCCACCGCAGTCAGAGGCCCACGCATGGCAATGAAGAGTAGCCCCCGCTCACCACAACTAAAAAGAAAGCCCACGCACAGCAACGAAGACCCAACGCAGCCAAAAATAAATAAATTTTTAAAAAAAAAGAAATGTACTTCCAATAAAATTAAAAAAAAAAAAAAAAGAGAGAGAGACAGAAAGCCCACGCACAGCAACGAAGACCCAACGCAGCCAAAAATAAATAAATTTTTTTAAAAAAAGAAATGTACTTCCAATAAAATTAAAAAAAAAAAAAAAAAAAGAGAGAGACGGAGGGCAAGCTGCAATTTCACTCTCACCAGACGTTGATGGCACAGGTTCTGGTTCCTTGCTCGATTCAATTCTCTCTTCCCTCTTGCTTCCGGACACCCTGGGCTTGCAAGAAAGATACTGTACTGCTGTACTCTCTACAGTACTGTAAAGTACACAAAAGCACAACCACTTGTAGAGGATGCACGCAGACGACAACGTACGCCAGACACGTGGACTAACTTACGTGACTGGATATGCGAATGCACGTTTGCGTCTTCGAAAGTTCTCAGCCTGAAGGTTCGTATTTAGGGGACTTACTGTAATGAAGGATGAGGGGAACTGAGCTGAGGAGGGAGGTGGGAAGGTGAGGTGGGTAAGGCGCAGTGAGAGAGTGGTGTACCCAGGCATTTACCTCTGAATATCACTTGGGGTCTAAGGTGTGCTGAGTACCACTCCAGGAGGGGGCTCCAGGGAGGCGGTGGGCTCTGCGTGGAAGACGAAGAGCTCGTTAAACGGGCTATGGTGGCAGCTCCTATTGTCTTGACTGGCGGGCCCCATGTGGCTGTGGAGGTGTGTTGCAACCCAGTGTGGTTTGGAGCCGCAGAAGACAGGGTTCAGGTGCTGGAACCGGCCAGGATGTTAGCAGGTTTGCTGGGCCTCCTGAAGGGCCCTCCACTCAGGTCCCAGAGCCACAGGAGAGCACAACTACTTGAGTTGATGCCCCTACCTGAGGACGGGTTTGGATAAGCTCCAGGAGAAAGAAGCATCCCTCCAAAGGCCCCGAGGAAGAAGAGCGGAGGGCTGGGAGCAGACACCCAGGGAAAGAGAAGCATCAGACAGAGCTAGAAAGAGAATCTACAGATTTGGAGAGGGCAAGGCAGGCTTCCCTACATCGCCGGCTATGACAGGGTGAGAAGAGTGCCTGAAACCCTTACTTAAGAGATGAGGCGTCAAAGTGATTTTACATGACACCAAATCCTAAGGAATGCTCTCAGGTTGAAATGAATCACCAGCCCATTGGGCACCTGTTTCTTCTTTGAGCCCAGCTTCCCACGTGCAGTTTAACAACCCTGAAACCGTCTCCCACCATCTTAAAACGGGTGTCAGAATTTTCTATTAATTTTTTCTATTTTTTTTAGAAAAAAATTTTTCTAATTTTTTCTAAATTTTCTATTAATTATTTCTAATTTAAATAATTAAATATTTAAATTATATTTAAATATAATTATAAACAAAATTATATTTAATCCAAAGAGTTAAACTATCTCATAACAACCCTCAGGAGACAGAGTAGAGAGGAACAGACCAAAAAAAAAAAAAAAAAATCAGAGGCTGTCCTAATACCAAAAAGGTTGGAAATCATTTGCACAAACCTTTAGTTAATAAATGCATACTGAAGTTTCCTATCTCCCCAACGTGCAGTTGTTCGTGTGCTGTTATGTGGGATTTTATCGGCACTTCTTAGAATGGAAATGACCCAAAGCCGGCAAGGCCCTTTAGTAAACAGCATTTTCCTTAGCTGTAGTGGAGTGTTATCTTTTGTTAGACTCTTGATTTTTCTTTCCAGAGCTAGTCCTCACACGAGGACAGAAGAGAGTCCATTCAGTGCTTGTCTGCCTGTGACCCACCTTCACTATCTAAGTGAACCTGTGATTACAAGGGAACCAGCCACAAACAACACAGGAAAGATACCCGAAGTAAGAAAACAAGTAACTAGGCAGCTGCAAGATGGGTCTGCTCTAAGCTATTGTTTCTGAGCCATCAAGAGAGCTCTGAATTAATTCCTCAATAATGACGTTAAAGTACATCTTTTTGGAGGCTTTTCTATGTGCTCTAACCTTTGTGTCTGGATGTTACCTCTGAACAGTAAAACCAGACTTAGAGGGAAGGCTTTTTGTCAAAGGTGATCCCAGCCTCATGTTTTTTCTTTTTTTCTTTTTTTAATTGAACGAAAGAGTCTTTAAATTCTACAGTGCTTTACGATCTTCAAATGTTTCACACACATGATTTCATACAATCCCATAATAACCTCTTTTTCTCCCCTCCCCCTAAATTGCCCCTCCCTCCTCCCCTCTCCCCGCTGGTAACCACTCGTTTGACCTCTGTATCTGCGAGTCTGCTTCGTTTTTGTTTTATTCACTAGTGTGCTGTATGTTTTAGATTCCGCATATAAGTGAGATCATACAGTATTCGTCTTTCTCTGTCTGACTTATCTAACTTAGCATAAAGCCCTCCAAGTCCATCCGTGGGGCTGCAAGTGGCAACATTTCCTTCTTTTTCATGCCAGCCTCGTCCTTGAAGCGCTTCTTCACTTGGGTTCCAGGACACCCCCTCTGAGGTTTTCCCCCAGCCCCCTGGCCGTTCCTTCTCAGTCTCCTCTGCCAGCCCCTCCTTCTCTCCCACACCCCAGGCTTTGCGCCTACACTCTGTGACCTTTCTGGCCACTTCCTCTGCTGTCCGAGGAAGCACCACCCCTGTGTCCTTTCCTCCCCTGGGAAGTGTCTCCTGCAGGTCTTCCCTGGGCCAGGTCCTTCTCATCATTCTAGTCCCTGCTCACATCTCACTTCTGCAAAGAGGCCCTGAGCATCCCTTCTAGAAAAGTCCCTCCCTGTCACAGCCACTCACGCTCTACCCTGTGGATCTACTTTATTTCTTCACAGGACTTTGCACTACTGACAAATACGTTTTGTCCTTGTTTTCTGTCTCTCCATTATCACGGAAGCTCCCGGATGGCAGGGACAGCCTTTTTTTTTTTTTAAACATCTTTATTGGAGTATAATTGCTTTACACTGGTGTGTTAGTTTCTGCTGTATAACAAAGTGAATCAGCTCTACGTGTACATATATCCCCATATTCCCTCCCTCTGGCGCCTCCCTCCCACCCTCCCTATCCCACCCCTCTAGGTGGTCACAAAGCAACGAGCTGATCTCCCTGTGCTATTCGGCCGCTTCCAGGGACAGTCTTATTCAGGGCTACACATTTCAGGCCTAAAATATGACCTGACACTATAAACGTCTGTTGTATGGTAAGTCCCCTACATACGAACCTTCAACTTGTGAGCTTTCAAAGATGCGAACATGCGTTCCATTGGCGTCAGGCATGACTGAAAATGCAGCTTGCCCTCCGTCTCCTGTTGCTGAGGATCCTTCAGCTCTACCATCCCCCACCTCCTCTCCCTCCTCCAGTCAATATCTCTCTCTTCTTGCCTGTTCACTTGATGCCAGCTCCCGTGTGCCAGCTGTTGTGCTTGTATTACTGTACTTTTCAAGGCACTGTACTGTAAGATTGAAAATGTTTTCTTTATTTTTTGTGTTTTATGTATTATTTCTGTGAAAAGTATTATAAATCTATTACAGTACAATACTACATAGCCGATGTGTTAGTTGGGTACCCAGGCTAACTTTGTTGGACTTACAAACAAATTGGACTTACGCACGTGCTCTCGGAACGGAACTCATTCGTATATAGGGGACTTACTGTATAGCATGATTAGAGATAAGAAACTAAAGCTTGAGATGGTATTAGTTTTCTGCTGCTGTTGTTTCAAATTATCGTGAATTTAGTGGCTTAACTCAGCAATGTTTGTTGGCAGGGCTGTGTTCTTTCTGGAGGGAGGCCTTAGGGAGAACCCACTGCCTGGACTTTTCCACTTTCCAGAGCTGCCTGCCTTCTTTGGCTGATGGCCCCTTCCTCCATTTTCAAACCACATCATTCCCCAGTCTGGTTCTATTGACACATCTCCTTTTTCTGACTTATTCCTCCTATGTCCCTCTTATAGGACCTTGGTAATGACATTGAGCCCACCTGGATAATTTAGAATATTGTCTGTCTCAGGGTCCCTAACTTAATCAGGTCTGTAATACACATTCCAGGGATTAGGACGTTGGCATAGGGGAGGTTTATTCTGTCCACCACAGGATGCTTCATTTTCTCGAGATCAATTAGCGAGTAAGTGGCAAAGATGGGGTTTAAACTGGGGGGCTGACATACATACACCATTGATACTATGTATAAAATAGACAACTAATGAGAACCTACTGTATAGCTCAGGGAACTCTACTCAGTGCTCTCTGGTGACCTAAATGGGAAGGAAATCCAAAAAAAGAGGGGATATAGGTACACGTATAGCTGATTCATTTTGCTGTACAGTAGAAACTAACACAACATTGTAAAGCAACTATAGCCCAATAAAAATCAAACAAATAAATAAAAATAAAATCGTTGACTCCATGGTGAAAATTCTATGGTTTGTGCTGCCCTTTAAGCCAACACATACCCCCAGCTACCCAGTCTTCGCGAAGCCACATAGGAGGATTCTGGGCCTGAAGTCATCCCAAGACTCCAAGGAAGAGATCCTAGAATTGTACCAATGATGGCAGCCGTGGTGTTCTCTTATCAGGTGTTCTTCTCCATCAAGGTATTTTTACAATATGTTACAAGCAATCCCTATCTCTCCAGAAGAGTTTAATGCGTAGAGTCTGCTCTAGATGTAAAAGTGCTACTCACCAATAAAGATATCACAAGGTTAATGAAGGGAATTAGGACTCTAAACTATGTGAAAGGATAATAATACGGATAATACCTACCATTTTCCGAACGCGCTTATTCCCTAGATACATTCACATGTTCATTACCTCACTTAATTCTTACTATGACAACAAATAATGGGTATTATCATTTTTGTTGTTAAGGAAATGGACGTTTATGCATATTGAGTGAATTACCATAGAGCTGTAAGTGAAGGAAAAGGATGCAAAGACTGATCTGCCTGCCTCCAAAACCCATGCTCTCTCCTATTAACCCAAATACCTTCCAGAGCAAAGGAGAGATTTCCTGCTGAACTCTTTACTCACAACCATTAACTAGAGGGGAAAAAACTGAAATGTAGTGCACTAGTAAATTGCCTCCTGGAATTTTTTCTTGGGCAGCTTCAAAGGCAAGACAGTGGCTTGTGCAGATTTTGCAAACGACAGAATCCTTTACCCCTCATGTAGGTTAGCATAGCTCCCAGAACATTATAAATACCCGGTAAATATTTGGTGAAAGTTAGTGAATAAATTCAGATGCAAATTGGCAACCTTTTCAGAGAATGAGATATTGTTCATTTCTTCTATGAGATCACGCAGGATTTAGTTGGGGGAAGAGCAGATAACCCCAGGTAGTATACTAATAGCAGGATTCCTCAGTGAAGCAAGGAAGGGACGCTCGTCATTGCAGGGCTCCATGCCCCGACGGGGGTGACAGTTTTTAAAGAATTAGTTGTAGGGCAGCGACCACCAATGCACACATCTACCAGGTAAAGCTTTCAAATCTTTAACCCTCACCAAATGATTCTCTGAGCCTCTCCCCAACCACACTTTGTCCATTCATGTACGCATCCAGCTAACATACACAGATCCCTACAAAGATGCAAGCTGTGTTGTGAATTCTAGGGATATAAAGATGATTAGGAATCAGTCCCTGCCCTCAAAGGGACAGAAACAATAACAGGAGAAAGATATATGAAATAAGTGCGCTAAACTATTATACGAACTGTGCACATTTGCCACGTACAGTAAGGGGCGGCTCAAAAACAGAACCGTAAATTCTACCGAATGAGAGAAGTGGGACCAGGAGAGGCTTCAGGAAAAGGAAGCTTTTAAGGACCGGGTAGCTGCTCCCAATTTTGGAGGAGAGGGGAGAAGGCAGGTGAACAAAGAGGGATGTTTCCAGATAGAAGGAATAACCGCAGACTCCCAGGGTTGCGTCTGTTTCTGGACAAGCTCTCCGCAGGATCTCGGTTTCAGCAGCTCCAGCCCCGCACCTGGGCTGGGCCGCCAACCTCTGCTCATCAAGCAACAGATGGAGCTGCCCCACTCCTGCCTTGTCACCCTCCGCAGCAGCCTCCATTATCTCCCTCCAACTGTCTCTTCCTCCTCCCACCTCCGTGTCCTCTCTTCGGTGGAAGCCTCCAAGTAGCTAATGTGTACCTAGGTGCCATCTTTCATGTGATCCAATAGAACTAATTGAGGTCCTGGTGGAAAAACAAGCAGAGATTTGATGCATCATTGAGCTAAAACAAAACTGAGTCTCTGGGAGTTTTGTATGTGTGTCTTTCCCATGTTCATACACCTTAGAGATAAGAATATGAGGTAAACAATTAAGAGATAAGTTTGAGTCCTTGAACCTTGTATACTTTCCCCCCATCTTGTATTTATTTTGTACCCATCACTTAATCTCCACAAAGAGAAGTCTCCGGTAGGGAAATCCTCTAGGAAAGATCATGTGAGCGGGTGATTAAAATTTTGATTTGATGTACTTTTACATCTGTGTTTCAAGCTTCTCCAGGTATAAGTATCTTGGAAAGACAGGATTTCCAAGTCTAAATGTCAAATCAAGTTAAAAATAGCCTCCTGGAGTGTTTCCCTCAGGCAAAGCAAATCCCCCTACAAGTCTAACACGTCAGGAGCGAGCAAAGTTTAAAACAAAACAAGGGCTGACAACGCTACAATAAAACCCCAAACATTGGCAGCCTGTGAAGATTTATGGTTGGCCATGTATTAGGAGATTCTATTTTCAGCACATTCTTCCCAAACAAGGGGACTTTCTGCATTTGCAAAGAGCTACCCTGGATAGTCATCAAAAAGTAAATATCATGAATAAAGATATACAAAAATAGAAGTATAGTTTTAAAAATGCTAATCTAAAAAACAAAAGCTCAAGATAGTCGTATTTCATTACCACCCACACTTATGGTTTCCCTTTCTTTCCTTTTCAGTGCTCAAAGGTCTGTATACCTCTAAGAACCGTGCTGTCACTTCACTTTAGCCTTCAGCACTGTCCCCTAGAGTCAGGAAGGATCTGAAGAATCACTGCACCCAACCCTTTCATTTCACACGTAACCAATTTGGCAAATTATACGGGGCATCTGCTACCTAAGAGGCAATGGACCAGGGCTGGAGGAGAAATTCTAACACAAAAACTACGTGATTCCATGAGTCATCTAACAAAAACAATTTCATTTCTGCCTTAAAGAAGTTTTACATTTGAGGAGACTGATAACATGTACATAAGAATAAAGCAGAGAAGGATAACTGTAAGAAGACTGATTCAAACCAAGTGCAAATGCACAGATGAAGGAAGTCATTTTAACCAGTGGCATGTTGCAAGGATTTGGAGTAGATTTGAAGCACGGATGTATTTTCACTGGATATAAGTTATTTTCCATAGATGGAATAGTGTTGGTAAAGGTTCATAAAGAATAAAAAAATAAGTGTGCTTCAGGACCTCTGAAGCTTGATTTGTTAGAAGCAATGGAAGAAGTGTCTGAGGTTGGAAAGGCATAGAATCAGACCAGGTGGAGAAATCTCATTATTATTATTTTCTTTTTAATTTTTTTTTTTTTTTTTTTCAGTACGCGGGCCTCTCACTGCTGCGGCCTCTCCCGCTGCGGGGCACAGGCTCCGGACTATTTTCTTTTTAATTTTTTTTTTTTTTTTTCTCAGTACGCGGGCCTCTCACTGCTGCGGCCTCTCCCGCTGCGGAGCACAGGCTCCGGACGCGCAGGCCCAGTGGCCGTGGCTCACGGGCCCAGCCGCTCCGCGGCACGTGGGATCCTCCCGGACCGGGGCGCGAACCCGCGTCCCCTGCATCGGCAGGCGGACTCTCAACCACTGCGCCACCAGGGAAGCCCCCTTACTATTTTTTATGGCATTTTGTATTAAGTGGAATTTTTGATGGGACAAAGCAAAGAGAATAGAGATTATGTATATGAAAGCATTGAGTCCAAAATTGATTCGGGATGAGGGCCTCCTAATATTGAGAGTTTCACAGTAAGGATACTCCTAAGTGCAAGCAGACAACCTCAACAGGTAAGTCAACTTCCTAGCTCATGCACAAAAGACACCCCGAGACAGGTACTTCCAGGATATGTTAATTCAGTGGCTTATCAAATTCATCAGGGAAGCTTTTTTCCCATTTTTCTCTATTCTGTCGCCCTCACCGCGTTGGGTTGAACCTCCCTTCATGTCACAACGTAGCTTCTGCCGTTCTTGGTGTCACTCCATGTGCCACAGGATCCACGTAAGAAGAGAGACTGTTTATTCCCTGGGTTTCCTCTTAAGAATGAAGCGATCCTTCCCAGACGCTCTCCAGCTGACTCCACATTAGCTAGAACTAGATTATACCCTCATCCCCAAATCAATCTCTGACAAGGCAGTAGGATTAACAAGACTAATCAGGATTTTACCGTTGAGTCATGGACGGAGAAGTGAACACCCAAACAGAGTTGGGGCTTTCGAGCCAGGAAAAAAGGAGACTGGTTTCTGAGAAGCCAACGCATACTGCTAAGTGATCAGAGCTGTTCCCAAAATCATGTTCTAGGCGATGGTAAAGCCAAGGCCCCTTCTCCCTCTTCGGAACAATGGCTCATCCACAAAGGCTGAAGAGGATGAAGACTGGGGACCCTCTAGGCAGCACCAGGCCTGGTGTGGTAGACAAAAGCTTTGGGACTGGGACCTTGGTCCCTTCACATCCTATTCAAACCACTAGGCCATCAGGCGCATGCGGGGGAGAGGGGCAGAAAGAGGAGGCAGTTCAAGGTGCAGGCAGAGGCTGAGACTCCTCTAGAGAAGATGACTGGAGACAAAGTGGGTTTTTCTCTGCCTTCCTTGTGTTGGCAGGAGCCCCATCACCTCATTAACCAATCTTCGGCTCTAGGAGGGTAGGTCTTTTCCCAGTTCCATGCCTCTTACGGCCCACATAATGCTCAATACATATATTTAGAGAATGTCTTGAATCAATTTATTATTTTCTCGATTACTTTGTTTCATAACACAATGTCAGAATTCCCAGTGCCTCAGGGAAGGTAATGTTTTGGTGAAGGTAACTGTTGCATCCTGCGTCAAAGCCCTATCATCTGGGACCCAAATCGATTTCCATAATCATATGTTGCTACGCTGTCATTTTAGTAAGGCGATGATGTTTTGTGAAACCACATCTTTTTTTTTTTTTTCTGCCACTGTTTTTTACTTTATGATAAGAGGGAATTAGACACAAAAACAGAAGGAGTCATCACTCCATCACCACCCCTTCCCTTTCGTTTTTCTTCCTGTTTTCTCATTGGAGGCTGCAGTGACCTTCTCATAAGGTCACTGCTGGGCTCATTAGATTCTCGAATCAGGCTTAGATCAAAGTGCTGAGGAGATGTTCCGTCCTTCATTCAACAAATATGTATTCCAGACACTGTGCCAGAGAATTAAAAAATCCAAATAAGATACAGCCATGTGGTCTAATGAGGCATCTATTAAAAATGATAAAATAAAAGTCAATAAATTGACATGGAAAGATGTCCACAATAAGTGAAAATATGTATCTATAAGCATTGTTTAGCTTGGTGTGTACGTATTTATCCAGATATTTTTTATTTGTTATTCAAACATATAAATAGCTACATTTGGGGGTGGAGAGTGCTATTTTAAACAAACAAAAACACTTGATTGTAGTCATTCGTCTTCTAAGGGCTGGTAGGGGTGGGAATGGTGTAGTTGGTGATCAGAAGAGCAGAATTCATGCCAGTGAGAGAATAAATCTCTATGCTACTTTCTTCTGCCTACACAAACCAGGGCAAACTGGTCTTGCCTGAGATTTTAATCATGGTAAAAGAAAGATTATGATTTTAGAACCTAGAGGAGATTACTTTTGCCTTATATATTTTAGCTTTCCTGCAATGTATATTATTTGCATACTAAAAAGTTAAAAGGATATAGTTTCTATCTTCAAGGAGCTCTTGTAGAAGAGAACATAAAAATAAAACATTGCCATACAATATTATAGGGGATATTATAAGAGTGTGTATATATATATATATACACATATATATATATATGGTATATATTCATGAGAGGAAAGAGGAAGAAGCCACCAGCTCTACCTGGAGGTACCTAGAAAGGCTTCCCCTAGGATTTGGGCTTTGAATTGGGCCTTTTAAACCAAAATCTCTCAGAGAGAATACCATACATTAATGCATGAAGGAGCCTGACAATCCAGTAGGACTGGATTTTGGATGGTGTATATGGAGACCCACACAGAGCGGGGAGCATTAAGTGGTAGGAAGAAGAGGTTGTAACAGTAGATGGGAACCTGATAATAAAAATACAAGTCATCTTCAAAAATGGAGACGTCATCCTAAACATGACGAAGAGTCACTGAAGACGACATTTGCCTTTAACAAAAAAGTAAACACAACCTGAAGAGTTTTTTTAATGTTAATTGTTTGTAATTGGAGAACAAAAGAAATAGAGAACTAAGTCTGTTCATAAACACAGAAGCTTTAAATCCTTCGGACTAACTCCTTCGGATTAGAGCAGTATCTCCAAAGTAAGTCCCCAGATTGGGGTCAGTCAGTAATAAATGGTTCACTGGTCGAAGAAGCAATAAGAGAAATAAGTACGATGTAGTGAATTTTGTATAAAACTACATCTAATTAAAAATTTTCAATTTTTTAATTTGTTTTTGATGTCTGTCATTAGCAAAACAAAAAATGATCTTACATTGGTGGCCCCTAAGTTTGTTTGTTTTTTTTTTTTTTTTTTTTTAGTTTCTCATTCATGAAACAAAGTTTAAGTTCAGGGAACCACTAGATTATAGTCGTCTAGTTTCACTAGGCACTGAAAGACAGAAAAAGGAAAATAAGCAAAGCAAAAACACAGAAAAAACAAAAGAGAAATCAGAGAGAGGAAATTCCAATGGTCTAGGAGCAAGTGTGGAGGTGAAAAAGGAACTAAATTTAATAACAAAGCATTTGTTCTCTGCCAGATTGGAATCAATCTTTTATTTTAGGAGAGACACAGTATATTCTTCTTTGAAATGTTTCAGGCCAAATATCTAGTTTACACGTTTGTATTTTTTTTTTTTTTTTTGTGGTATGCGGGCCTCTCACTGCTGCGGCCTCTCCCGTTGCGGAGCACAGGCTCCGGACGCGCAGGCTCGGCGGCCATGGCTCACGGGCCCAGCCGCTCCGCGGCATGCGGGATCCTCCCGGACCGGGGCGCGAACCCGGTTCCTCTGCATCGGCAGGCGGACGCGCAACCACTGCGCCACCAGGGAAGCCCCAGCACGTTTGTATTTTTAGGAGAATCATTTGGAGCCTGAAATGCAAGAGAGATACATGTCTTCGCAGAGCTGGCTATCAGGAAATTTTTTACCGAGTGAATCTTTATTCTCCCATTTTTTTAACACTGTGAAAAAAAACCCCTCAGCAGATCATGTTTAGCAAGGAAGGAATTAAGATCATGTTCTGGCTTGTGGAATGCAGGGAAATCGCAGGATGTTTGCTGGGAGTTTCACCTTATAATTCACTTTTCCTTTGCATGATCTTCTTTTTCCAGTGTTGTTCTTTTCTCTGTCCTATAGTTAGTTCACTTGCAGACACTTGTTCCTAGTCTGTCTTCTTGAGTGGTTGTATTCTAGCTACCACTTCCAGGCTTGCAGACTCCTTGAGTTGTTACCCTGTCTTCTGTCTGTATCCCTGCAGGGCACCCAGGCTCACAGACTCACTTAAGTTTGTTTACCTACTTTTCCTTCCTACAAAAAGCAATAAAGAAAATGAACTTAGCTCCATAATCCTCAACCCTGATTTATATACTGAGACATCCCATTAGTGGTTTTAATTTCAATCCTATCAGTCAACTGTGTTTTGGCAGGATATCTCAAAGTTAAACATCGTAAAACTAGATTTAATGTTAACTTATTGCTATGGAAATATCCTTTTCACATTTCACTTTCCATTTGTGTTAGATCATAATAAAAATTAAATCCATCTGTCTCTAGCAAATGCATAGTATGTTTAGTTAGAGACAAGAAGAATAGAAATTAGAAGGGCAGATTTGAAGACAGGTTTGAAAATGACAGATACAGATATTCAAATCAGAGTTTGCCTTTGCAAACATTTGTGTTTTGTAAAATCCACCAAATGTATGTTTCCTTATAAGTAACAAAAGAGGAAGGTAAAATTTAAAGTCACACATACAAGTTTTAGAAATGTTAATTTTTTGCCAGGTAAGAAAATATTCTGAGTGTATGTCACTATTTTATTTTCTTCTTCTCCATAATTATTTCTAACATACAAATAACTTATAAACATGTTTTTACCATCAATGGTTTAAATTTTTCGTGTTTTTAGTAAAATATATAAATCTCTCTTTAATCCTATTCTGCTTTTTCTACTCTCCTACCTAAAAATAACTAAAGTAAAAATATGGGAGATTGGGATTGACGTATATACACTAATATGTATAAAATAGATAACCAATAAGAACCTGCTGTATAAAAAAAATAAAATAAAACTCAAAAAAAAGATGAGTTATGTGTCCATATTTATACCCTTAAAGCTCCCGATTTAGTTCCTCAATATGTGCTTATTGAATAGAATCAAATTTAACCACACTGATATGCCTTCAACAGAAAATGGCATTTTTGAGTGTCTTTGTATTTGTCCCTTACGAGGAGTTTCTCTTTCTATGATATTTGTTTGAAATAAATAATTGTAATTATTAAATAGGAAAAAAAAGAGTTGTGTGTATTCTTCCTCTTTGGGGTATATTTTACGCAGCTAACAATGAATCCAATTTCTCAGTAACGCTGAGCATGTATCAGAAAGATATATATAGATTAAGCACAGTGGCTTGCATTGAAAAAAATAAACCACTATCACCACTTCTTAAGTTAGGATTAATAATAAGTATCATTTAAAGAGTACTTAGTAGGTAGCTGAAAACTTCACACACACACATACATATACATATATACATAAAAACAGACATGTAATTTTGTTTATTCTATGAGGTAGGTGCCTTTAATGTCCCCATTTTACAGATAAGGAAACTGAGACTTATTGAATGGAGACACTTGGTTAGTAAGAGGCAAAGCCAGAGACGAAATCGGGGTCTGTCTAACTGAAATCCATTGAAAATAGCCTAGATAATTGTAAAACGTGTAAGCAGACGGGTGGCCCTATAAATGAGATCATTCAGCTCAAGACGACACCCAACACTGTCTGACAACCTTACTACAAACGCTCTAGTGAGAAACCACTCACACTCTTTATAAAGTCCATTGCATACCTCCTCAAGGCCTGGCACCTAGGAGCCACTCAATAAATATATGTTTAATAACAACAACAATAATAATAGTGAGTACTTAGATACCATGCTCCAATTACTTTTCTAACCTTTATATATATTTAACTCCTTTAATTCACACAACAAATCTCTCAGGTAGTTACTATGGCTTTCCCCATTTTACAAATGAGGAAACTGAGGCACCAAAGAGGTTAGGAAAACTGTCCTGGGTCACACAAGTAGTAAGAGGCAGAAATAGACTTCAAGCCCAGGCATTCGAGTTCCACAGTTCCATAATCTGTAGTTTAAATAAACAGATGAATGAATGAACCAGAAGGACTTTTATCGACATAAATCAAGTTGTATCACTGCCTTGATTTAAACCCTTAGGGATTCCCCACTGTATGTAGGATAAACATGTTAACTTCTCAGCCCAGCCTGTAAGGTCTGGCAGGATCTCTGACTTGATCTTTCGCTTCATATTTTATGCCTCTCACTCTCTGTAGTCTGAGACAACAGATTTGGTTTGGTGGCTTTTTTTTGATTTTTTCCAATTCAGGCCCTTCACACATGCTGCTTCTTCTCTCTGGAAGGTCATCCTTGTACTCTTAACTGGTTAATTCCTATTCGTCATTTAAGACTCTACCTAGGGCTTCCCTGGTGGCGCAGTGGTTGAGAGTCCGCCTGCCGGTGCAGGGGACGCCGGAGCCTGCGCTCCACAACGGGAGAGGCCACAACAGGGAGAGGCCCGCGTACCGAAAAAAAAAAAAAAAAAACAAAACTCTACCTAAATACAGCTTCTCGTGAGAGAGCTTCTCTGATATGCCAATACAACCCAGATGTCTACTCTTGTTATAAAATCCAATAGCAGTTAAAACAATTTCCAATCGTGCTTGCCAGTGTGTGTAGATCTGATTGTCTTTCTCTTTCATTACCCTATAAATTTCAGGAGATCAGAGACCATGACTCTTTTTTTCCTATACATGGTCTATACTAGGTACTAGATAAAGGTTGCTGAACGTAAGAACGAATGAATGAACAACTCACTCAAAAGCATTATTCATAATGAATGCTCATAATATTGTATGTGCAGGTGAATGATTGAAAATTGACAAATATATCAGCCAAGCACTAACTTAAAAGCCAATATACATTGAAAGAATATCCACCATAGTTTTGAGGAGCTAAGATGGAATATGTAATAGGGAAGAACCTGACTCCATACTGGCTGTTTCTTTTACTTTAAACTTGTATTCTATTGCTTTTGCTACAAGTTAATCACTGAAGGGGTGCTGCCTATGACTGAAAGTGTACCTAATGGCCCATCCCCTGGGACCCTGCCTCCATGCCTGAGCATTAAGCTAAAATATTGGTTGGCCAGAAAGTTCATTCGGGTTTTTCCATAACACGTTACAAACTTTTCGGCCAACCCAATACCTTTGTTTAGCTCACAGGAAACAGCCTGACCAGGCCCACCTGTGAATGGTTGCAGGAAAGAAGAAATTAACACATCCCCTCAGGAACCTGGCCAGAACCAGGAAATATTTGCAGAAACTTAATCACCTTTTTAACAAGTTTTTTTCTTCCCCCATTTATTTATTTATTTATTTTTGGCTGTGTTGGGTCTTTGTTTCTGTGTGAGGGCTTTCTCTAGTTGCGGCAAGCGGGGGCCACTCTTCATCGCGGTGTGCGGGCCTCTCACTGTCACGGCCTCTCGTTGCAGAGCACAGGCTTCAGACACGCAGGCTCAGTAGTTGTGGCTCATGGGCTTAGTTGCTCCGCGGCACGTGGGATCCTCCCAGACCAGGGCTCGAACCCGTGTCCCCTGCATTGGCAGGCAGATTCTCAACCACTGAGCCACCAGGGAGGCCCTTAATCACCTTTTTTACTTTACCTCCTCATCCCCTCTCCCTTTTGCTCTAGAAAAGAAACTAGCATCCAAACCCAGGCAAGATGGTTCTTTGGGACACTAGTCCACCATCTTCTCGACCTGCTGGCCTTCCATATAAAGTTGCTATTCCTGGCCCTAACGACTCGTCTCTCGATTTACTGGCCTGTGGTGCAGCGAATAGTATGGGCTCGAACTCAGTAAAAAATACGGTTATCGAGTCAAGGATGTAATGAAAACAAAGGCAGATCTACCTCCTCTTTTCTTCCTCACTATGTGAAATATGGTAATTACAGTTTCATCAGCTAAACTTGTGGTAAAAGCATACCCTCTCTTCTTTGAGAAAGATCTCCCCCCATCACAGGGCGCTGGCACAGTGTGAGCGAAGGACCACGTCAGGCTAGTCAGGGTCTTGACACTTCTAGCAGCAGTGATTTATTCAGAGATGAGCCCAAGACCCCACTGGGCCAGTGACAGTCCTCCACGTGACTGCTGTGTTAGTTCAAATAAGGTGCAATTCTTCTATGCCTTTGGAGTCACAGTTTTGGGAAAATTTAAATTGAAGGCTGCTTACTGGCCATCTCTCCAAGTCACATGGAGGACACCTCTCTACATGACAACAGAAAGAGGCCAACATGCTAACATGAACAGAAACAAACAGAGATAAGAAACCACCGAGAGAAACCTCTAGTATCATGTAAGCCCTTGTACCCGACTCTACCCAAAGGCAGCTGTATCTCAGATTTCCCAGCTATGTGAGCAAATATTTCTTTTTGATAAAGTTGACTTGAGAAGAGCTTTCTGTTACTTGCAGCCATGTCCCCTGATTCATCCATCTTCCCAGCCAGCTAACATTTCTAGTACTTGAAAGCACAAGTCCTTGAAGAGACCCGTTTCAAGACCTACAGATAACTGAAAGGTGACTGGTCTGTCTCAGGCTTACAGTGAGCTTACACACAGTGCATAAAAACAGAAAATCTTACCCTAATCATAAAATCATACCAGGCCAACCAAAGGCGGGGAAAGTGAACTAGCCCTGAGGAAGGAAGCAGAAAGGAAGAAACCTACCCTGTCCAGAGCAGCTTCTGTCCCCCTGCCCTGGTGTTACAGGTGAGGCTCCTGGGGAAATACCACCTGTGCTAAAGAGAATTCCATCCGATCAGGCCTGGCTTCCTCGCGAGAAGTGTGACTACAGTCACACTGCTCTTTGTTTCAACCTGTCTGGGTTATCACTGTTTTAAACTTTGAGAACAGATAAGCCTAAAATCACCTTGTAACAGTTGAAATTTCACATCTGTTTGTGTGATGGAACTAGCTTGGGAGTTAGACACCAAGGTCTTTATCTTTATTTTATTGTTTTCCACAGAGTTCCTCAGTGCCTTAGGAGAAGAGGGCAAAACAATACAGAGAACAAAGGACTTAAATGAGCTTCTAAATAGATTTTTTTTAAACTCATCGCATAAGCAATGGTTTGAAGGCGAAGTGTGGGCTCATCTACAAGTGTGGGCTTTTTGACATAGAATTCTATGTGTTTTAGTATTTTTCATTCCAAGAGCTTGGTTTTCCAAAGAGAAAAGGACTCAGGTCACATTAATTGTTAACATTTGGAGAACACTTACTACAAGGCAGGTGCTGCTTCTGGTTGGACATAATTTTAGCCTTTTTAATGATCTTATTGTCTTCATATGGCTGATGAGAAATTACAGAGTTTAGATTACTTGTGCAAATTCACACAGCTACGTAACCACAGGCTGTCTCTAATATTGCCCATTCCTCTACCTTTTCCAGAACCTCCACACGGCCCACCAGTCCTGGCTCTCTCTGGGCAGCTCTTCCTGCTCCTCTGTACGTCAGCAATTTTAAATCTTTATCACTCGGCGTGAAATCTCTACCCTATGCTTAGCCATCTGTTCTACTCTCTGGGAGATTCCTCAACTGTATCTTCCATTTCTTTTATAGCATTTTCTAAAATTTTCATAAACATTTTTAATTTTCAAAAGCTCTCTTTTGTTCTGTGAATTTCCTTTTCCCCATAGCATCCTTAATCCCTCCTGTGAGGATACTTATTAGAAGGTATTTTTGTTTCTCTTTTGTTCCTTGCATTATATTCATTCCTTCGGGGACATTTTATTTTCCACTGGTGTTGGAGTGTTACCTCGGATACGTAGTGATCCCTTACGGCTTATATTTGAATATAAGTGGAGCTGGAGATGGACGGGGAAGAGGACTTGAGGAACGGCTGCTGGATGGAAACCCGAGAATGGATATAAAACACCCTCCTTTCTGACCCTAATGTGCCAGCACAGGAGGACTTTTAAAAAGATGCAGTTGTACTGAGATATGTACAAAGTAATGTTGTCCCTGCTGTTACTTACCAAGGCACCAGTGATTACCATGAAGCAGTCTGGATGAGGGAACTGATTCTGGGCTCTGAGACCTTCCTTTGTTTGCATCAGGCTGTTCTGTCAAGATTTTGTGCGACTTACTGTCATCTTTCTTCCAGGCCCTACCCAGGTGGGTCTTTGCTTCTCAACCCTGGGAGGGACCGTGTAATGCCCGGTGTAACTGGAATGATCTTGTTCATGACCTGTGCTCTCTTGAGTACTCTTCGGTCTGACCACTGTGTTCTCTTGTTTGTTACGACCACGGGAAATGTTTTAAAGCTTCTCTGGCCACAAGAGACTGTTTCTGCCTGGCGTCCGAAATGCAAATATATCTGACCCTTGTGTGGTGCTCTTAAATGTCCTCCAGTCACGGATGCTGTAGAGCATCACTTTGGTGCTGGGGTCCCGCAGGACCAAGGCGCTGTTTTCCATGGCTCCAGGCGATGAGGTCTGCTCATGCTTCACAGCTGAGAGCCTTCCCAGGACCCGCCCTCCGCTGAGGAAGCTGCCTTGACGAAGTTCTTGCCCCCCGTCCCCACCCAATCAGCCTGCATCCAATGACTGTCAACATGGGCGTGCGCGGCTCTGACCCCCTTGCCTTCATCTGGGAGACTCTGAAGGCCACCCCGGCTCCAGAACCCCTGTAGCATGGGCTGAGATGTCGGTGGCAGTCACGTGACGGATCGGCTTCTCCCTCTGACCTAAAGCTGCCTTCCTTTCTCCCTTTCTTACAAACCTTCTGCAAGTAGCCATGCCACTGAGTCTGTTCCAGGGAACCCAAACTAATAACTAACATCATTAAGGTTTACTAATCACTTCATTTCCAGTATCTTATGGGTTACATTAGATCTATTCAAGTGTGGAAATAGAAATGAATCATTGATTCTGCCACGAAGAGACAACTGTCTAATTCACAATTATTTAAATCTTCCTCCAAAGTAATGGCCATTTTACATTTAGTAATTTGTATTTACTGATGCATAGCTCTTTTAATAATGAGTTTACGGGGAAACTAGGAGTTAGATGAAAAAAAGTACACTACCTGATTCAAGTTTTATTCAGTTGTGATTATTTCCTTTGTTCTAATTTTAGGACAAAGCATTTCTAGATAATTTGAAAAACTCTGTCCATAACTCATGTTTGTTTTTAGTTTCAAAACCTGAGGTTTGGGCTTCCCTGGTGGCGCAGTGGTTGAGAGTCCGCCTGCCGATGCAGGGGACGCGGGTTCGCGCCCCAGTCCGGGAGGATCCCACGTGCCGCGGAGCGGCTGGTCCCGTGAGCCATGGCCGCTGAGCCTGCGCGTCCGGAGCCTGTGCTCCGCAATGGCAGAGGCCACAGCAGTGAGAGGCCCGCGTACCGGAAAAAAAATCAATAAAAAAAAAATAAAACTTTAGGTTCAGTGTTAAATATGAAGACTTTTTAAAAAATCTCAAGAAAAGCTTCAAGTACACCTATGGTTTTGTCTCTCCAGCATTGCCTCCTTTGGGGAAACTCCCCATCCCGATAGCGTGCAGTCTCAGTGCGCTGTCAGCGATGATGCTGCCGTATCCCCAGACATGAGCAGTGATCCAGACGGGGTAACAAGCATCCTCTATATCCCCAGACAAAACTACAATCAAAAAGATACACGCACCCCTATGTTCATGGCAGCACTATTCACAATAGCCAAGATATGGAAACAACCTAAATGTCCATCGACAGATGAATGGATCAAGCAAATGTGGTACATATACACAATGGAATACCACTCAGCCATAAAAAAGAATGAAATAATGCCATTTGCTGCAACATGGATGGACCTAGAGATTATCATACTAAGTGACATTAAGTCAGAAAGAGAAAGACAGATACCATATAATATCACTTATATGTGGAATCTAAAATATGACACAAATGAACTTATCTATGAAACAGACTCACAGACAGAAAGAACAGACTTGTCGGGGCTTCCCTGGTAGTGCAGTGGTTAAGAAGAATCTGCCTGCCAAGGCAGGGGACGCGGGTTCGAGCCCTGGCCCGGGAAGATCCCACATGCCGTGGAGCAACTAAGCCCGTGTGCCACAACTACTGAAGCCTATGTGCCTAGAGCCCACGAATGTTCTGCAACAAGAGAAGCCACTGCAATGAGAAGCCCGTGCACCGCAACGAAGACCCAGTGCAGCCAAAAATAAATAAATAAATAAATAAATTAAAAAAAAAAAAAAAAGAATAGACTTGTGGTTGCCAAGGGGGAGGGTGGGTGGGAGAGGGAAGGATTGGGAGGTTCGGGTTAGCAGATGCAAACTATTATATATAGGATGGACAAACACCAAGGTCCTACTGTAGAGCACAGGGAACTATATTCAATATCCTGTGATAAATCATAATGGAAAAGAATATAAAAAAGAATCTATATATATATAAATCACTGTGCTGTACACCAGAAACTAACACAACATTGTAAATCAATTATACCTGAATAAAATAAATTTTTAAAAAAGAGTACTCCATCTCCTTGGCACAGTGATTGGGCCAGAGGTAAGTTTATGGCCCAAATAAGGATAACAAGATTCCTCCCTGGGATTTATATACACGTGCTGGGGGAAAAAAGGATATAGCCCTGGAGCTTCTTGGAGCTTCCTCTAGCCATTTTTCTTCTCTGTGCTAAGATCTTATGAACAGAATGAAGCCAACACTAAGAAGGAAACAGGGCTTCCCTGGTGGTGCAGTGGTTGAGAGTCCGCTTGCTGACGCAGGGGACGCGGGTTCGCGCCCCGGTCTGGGAGGATCCCACATGCTGCCGGGCAGCAGGGCCCGTGAGCCATGGCCGCTGAGCCTGCGCGTCCGGAGCCTGTGCTCCGCAACAGAAGCATCCCAAAGACTCCACAGGGCTGGCTTTTTATGCCACCTTGAATACGTTCCAAGAATCACAGTGACAAGATTAGCTCATCAACAAATGATTTTTGCAGCTCTAGAGTAAAACTGTTCTGCACATGAAAGGCCCATGACTTGGGTTATGAGTTTAAGTTGATGTTCAACCCGTTTGTTAATTGCTGACATTTTCACAGGTGCTCAAGAGGCATGAACATAGAAGCTAAAATAGAACCCCAACAGTGTGAGAGGCCCGCTCACCGCAAAAAAAAAAAAAAGCAAAGCTCAAAAATGGTATAAGTTGAGTCTCTGGTTGCAGTCAGGGGGTCCAGCCTGCCTTTTGGACTTCCCATGTATATAAGCCAATAAATTCTAATTTACACGACTAGTGTGAGTCGGGTTTCTGTCACTCAAAAAGACACCTAACACAAAGTTTTACATCACCATCTTACACTCAAAATCATCCCTCTGAGGAGATTAAGAGGTACAAAACTTCCAGATGCAAAAGAAATGAGTCACTGGTATGAAATGTACAGTGAGGGGAATATAGTCAATAATTATGTAATATCTTTGTGACAGATGGTAACTAGACTTATCGTGGCGATCAGTTTTGAAATGTATAAAAGTATCGAATCACTATGATGTGTACCAGGAACTAACACAGTTAGTTGTGGGTCAATTTTACTTCAAAAACAAACAAAACAAACTCATAAAAAAAAGAGATCAGATCTGTGGTCACCAGAGGAGGGAGGGGAGGGGAGGGGAATTGGATGAAGGTGGTCAAAAAGTACAAACTTCCAGTTACAAGATAAGTAAGTACTAGGGATGTAATGTACAGCATGAGAAATGTAATGAACACAGCTGTATGCTATATATTAAAGTTGCTAGGAAAGTAAAGTCTAAGAGTTCTCATTACGCGGAAAAATTTTTTTTTCTATTTCTTTAATTTTGCATGTATACGTACGAGATGATGATGGATGTTCACTAAACTTACGATAATCACTTCATGATGTGTGCATATCAAATCATTATGCTGTGCACCTTAAACTTATCCAGTGCTCTATGTCAGTTATATCTCAATCAAGCTGGAAGAGAAGACTTTTTTCTAATTAAAAATTAAATCATCCCTCTAGAGACTCAATTCCAGCATCTTTTTTCAAAGGCTACTGTATTCCACATGCAATTAAACTTTAAATGCAATCATTTTCCCATCCTCCTCTAGCTGTTTTCCTTATGTGGCCATAGCACCTGATATTTTTAGTCAGCCAGTGCTTATATTTATTCATAAAGCACTACTTTATAATTTTGCAGCAAATATTTCCCACTTTCTGAAATAGAACAGTTTCTATTTAAGGGACCTAAGGCCTGGTGTGCTACATTTTCTTTGACAGTAATTTGTCTGTGTGAAGATGAGTTTGAGGATCGTGAAGCTGCAACCAAAGCACCACGGTTTCCCTGATGGCAATTTTCTCAAACTGCTGACATACTGCTTAGGAGAAAATAGCCCCTGTAGTGCTAAATTTGCAAACCTAAATCTGTTGAGGCAGCAAATATCACATGCTTCGTTAAAATAGCGAAGCCAGTCATGGCACAATTAACTGTGGAAACCTGCCACTCAAATGCCTAATAAAGAAGCATCCCAAAGACTCCACAGGGCTGGCTTTTTATGCCACCTTGAATACGTTCCAAGAATCACAGTGACAAGATTAGCTCATCAACAAATGATTTTTGCAGCTCTAGAGTAAAACTGTTCTGCACATGAAAGGCCCATGACTTGGGTTATGAGTTTAAGCTGATGTTCAACCCGTTTGTTAATTGCTGACATTTTCACAGGTGCTCAAGAGGCGTGAACATAGAAGCTAAAATAGAACCCCAAGCTGAACACACACAGTCGGTGCCTCTTTGGTCACTAGGGAAGCTTTGGTACCTGATTTGTACCCTATTTGCATAAGCAATTCTCGATCTCAGAATCACAGGATGTTAGAATCAGGAAGCACATAATAGATCATCTAGTGTAATTCCTTGAAATTGAGGCTCCCAGGAGATAAAACGATTCACCTAAGATTTCACAGCTAGCGGTTGACACAGTCGAGAGCAGAATCCAATTTCCTTGCAATCAGTCTGGAGCCACCTCCTTACTTCCCTCCTGTAAACTGTTCCCTCCCCATAACCCATAGGTTTGCTCCAACCTCTAGCTGTGGCTTGGTGGCAAAAGCACTAGATTTAATGTTACAGGACGCAGACTTAAGTCCTGGCCTTGACACTGTCAAGATGTGGGATGTTGGTCAAATCACATAACTTTGCTGGGCTCCATCTTTTGCATTTTCACCTTTTCGTCTATCTCACGGGGCTGTTATTAGAACTAAATAAGTGACACATAAAGCACTTGGAAAATTATAAATCAGTTTGCAGATGCAAAGTATAATGATTATAACCACATTGTAATAGTGGTTAAAAGAAAAACACAGATAATAGTGGTCATCGGTAACTATTCAGTACCTTTCTCAGCAGAGCACTGAGCTCATTTTTCTCCAGGGTTTCCTCCTAGAGAGAGAATACATATCTAGAAGTGGTTGACATTCCAAAGAACAACAAAAGAACAAACAGATTTCTGGAGGTTACGTCGTTAAGTCAGAGTATTTTGCCTATTAAACAAAGATGTGGTAAATTTGGGAGACTGTGTTATTTAGGATGCCTTGAACCTTGAGGACCAAGAAGGCCTGCCTCAGAGAAACAATGGAAGTCAGGCAACCCGAGCTGTGGTTTGTATGAGTCCCAGCTCAGCTTCTCTGCAGTTCCCTTGGTTTCACCCTTCTCCATATATTGGCTTCTTTAGCCAATATAGCTGCAGCCTTTCCGGCCATCACAGCCTGACAGCGTAAGGCTCAGAGGTTAAGAACCTCTGCATCTTCAGTGTCTCTTACTTAAAACTGAAGACATCTTGCCAGAAGATCCCAGCAGAACCTCTCCTCATACCTCTTTGGCCTGAAATGGATACCATGGAACTACTGAGAATGGTTTAAGATAATCAGGATACATTTGCCTGAGTTGGGGATGGAACCAGACTTTTCTAATGCTTAGGTTTTATGGTGGAGGGGTGAAAGCTTGAGGAAAATTAAGAAGGAGAGACTCAGAGGATTCTGATGCCATAGCTTTCTCACTGTTCTGTGTCTTGGTCACTAGTCTTGCCTCCCAGGAGCAGCGATCAATAGAGGTGATGGCCCTGGGGGAGGTAGAGAGGAAGCTGTTAATCGATACCAGTTCAGTCTCCAGCTTATCAATTCTAGAGCAGTGGGGAGTACCTACAAATTAAAGCTGTTGGAGTTCTGTCAGCATTCTGTTTCTTTGTTACCTTCTGCTGTGCTATTCCAATGTTGTGCTATTCCAAAGCTATTCCCTTCATTCCAATGAAGGGCAAGTTATATATAGTTAGGACAAATTGAATGGAGAAAACCGATTTCAGGAATCTAGAAAGAAAAGCATCCGTTTGGAAGACTGAGGAGAATAATTACCTGAGAGAGAGAGAAACTGGTATCAGATGGACCCCAAAGGACATAGGAAACGGGGCTGAACACAGGAGGAAGGGCAAGCAAAAAATGGGCAAAGAGCAAGGTTGGCAGGACAGTCCAACTGGAGAATGAAATACATTCACTTTCAAAACAAGTTTAAACAAGTTTAAAGAAACACACCTGAGAGCCAGATTTGGCCCTTGGGCTGCAATCTGTGACTATTAACAGAGTAGCTAAGGGAAGTCACTGGAGGCTATCTAATTTCTAGTCAAATGGAGAGACATTTGCAGAAGTTTAACCTTCACTGCAGCACTATTTACTGTAGCCAGGACATGGAAACAACCTAAATGTCCATCGACAGATGAATGGATAAAGAAGGTGTGGTACACATATACAATGGAATATTACTCAGCCATAAAAAGGAACAACACTGGGTCATTTGTAGAGACGTGGATGGACCTAGAGAGTGTCATACGGAGTGAAGTAAGTGAGAAAGAGAAAAACAATTATCATATATTAACACATATATGTGGAATCTAGAAAAATGGTACAGATGATCTTATCTGCGAAGCAGAAATAGAGACACAGACATAGAGAACAAACGTATGGATACCAAGGTGGAAAGGGGGGTGGGATGAACTGGGAGATGGGGATTGACACACATACACTATTGATACTAAGTATAAAATAGGTAACTAATGAGAACCTACTGTAGAGCACAGGGAACCCTACTCAGCACTCTGTGGTGACCTAAATGGGAAGGAAATGCAAAAAAGAGGGGATCTATGTACACGTATAGCTGATTCACTTTGCTGTACACCTGCCACTAACACAACATTGCAAAGCAACTATACTCCAATAAAAATTTTTTTAAATATAAAGTTTAATCATTTTTTTCTAAAGATTTTTTACTTTAAAAAAGAAAATATAATAAAATTTTCCATATATTTAAAATGAATTCTATTTGGTTCTATTTCATTTGTATGGATCATTCCACATATCATATCAAACATAAAAAGCTTCCCTAAACTATTATCCCCCAAAGTTTTATGTTTTCAAGACTGATTCTCAATATAAATAAAACAGCCCATGTTCTTACATGCCCAGGAGATTCAATCATATATTGTTTATTTCTACTCAAGTGGTAGTGCGGCTAGCAAAAATGCTTAATATGCTTTTTTTTTCTATCCAATGTATCAAAAATGGCTGCTTTCTATTGCTCCTTCAAGTGCTCTGAACTCTGTGCCAACCATATTCAAACAAAGAGGTGTGAGTGATTTCCTATGCTGCTTTATGGAGTGTTTTGTTTTACAGCCACGGTGCTAATGGTCATCCTGCAGTTCGGCTTTGCAATCTTGTTTCTTCTCACCCCAACTTGAATGACCGTAAAAGACAAATGAAGTCACTTTCTCATCCATGTCAGGAGACCAGAGAGATGACTGCATAAATGTCAAAATAATTCAGCGTCCATAAATGCATGGAGACAGGGCAAATGTACCTGAATCTATTTTTGGCTGGTGAACACTCACCATTTTTGGCAGACTGAACAGTCATGTGCATGCAATCTCGGCTCAATGCAAACACCAGCAATAGCTTTGATTTGTTTCTATGGTTTCAAATCACTGCAGACGACACCTGTGATGCAGCTTACAGTTATGCCTCCTGCGAGAACTCTGGTTACAACACCGTACTTATCCAGCTCCCTTCAGGAAATCCTATCTCAAAACCAGCAATTCTGATTTCCTGAGCTTTTACATCACTACTTGAAAAAGAAAACCCCTCTAAGTGTTTGATATTTCTTTGATGATGGTCTAAAAGAGTTTGGGCTGGAGTAATGAAATATCTACATGCCAAAGAGGAGAAATGTGAGTTTTGAGTTTTCAGAATAAAGCACTAGGCCTCCTCTTTCATTATCCGGCTGATTCTCTTGATGCAATACTTATCAGCACTGATACTTAATGAGATCCCAATAAGCCTGCTCCAATCTTTTGTTTGGATGGTATTTTGCTAGGTAATCATTCACTTCGGTCAGTTGAAAATATTTAAATGGCACACTAGATATGTTAAATAAATTAGGCTGCACCTAAGAAATTTAAGGAGTGATCATCAAAGTTAGATGTATTCATTACCATAAGGGTAGCAAGAAAGAAAAGAATTTCTGAGTTCTAGACCCAGCAGTTCCTGACACAGTAAATTTGTGGGAGACATTTGCTGAATGGATACACTGCAAAAATATACGCTGTTTTCTATAGGGCTTTGACTAGAAACTCCTTCTGTGGTGGGTTGAATAATGTCCCCATAAAACTCATGTCCCCCCAGAACCTATGAGTGGCAATAAAGAGAAGTAGAGGGACTTATGTGATGTTAAAAAAGACATATTTTTCAGAAAGATGGGGTCATAAGGGAAATGGAAGAATTGAGTTTCACTCCCTAATTCTGATTTGGGACCCTGGGTAAATGGTAGTACCACTCACTGATATGAGAAAAGGTGAGCAGTAAGGTGAAGGATGAGAGAGATGAGATGACCTAAGTTCAAGATACCCTGAGTGTCACAATTAGGACTGCATTCAACCAAGTACAAGAAGCTCTACTGTAGTGGCTAATTCTTATTTACTCACACAATAAAAACCTGGGGGCAGAGAGTACAGGCTGGATTCTGTGTCTAAACAATGCCATCAGGGACCCACTTCCTTCTGTCTTCCTGTTCTCCACCCTTCCTGCATGGTTTTCATTCCCTGTGATCCCAAATGACTTCCGTGCCTTCAGAGTTCTAGGCAGGGGAAAGAAGTAAGGAGGAGAAGTGGAACCAGGAGACTCCCAAATATGCGACATTTGTAGAACTTTTAACATGGCCACCCTTAACTGTAAAGGAGGCTTGAAAACTGAGTTTTAAATCTCTTACAATCAATATAGAAGAAACAGGAATGAGTGTTAAATGGACAAACTGCAGTCTCTTGACACACTGAGATTGGAATGTCTGTGCAACATCCATTTGGAGATCAAGAGACTGAAGAGATGAATATACAGATGGCAATCAAACCCTTAGGAGTGAATGAGACAGATCGCTCATGAAAAGTGGGTATAGTGAAGACCAGGACAGAACTGTGGAGAAAGGAACACACACGCACACAAGAAAAAGAAGACGCTGTGAAAGAAACTGAGGAAGAGGAAATAAAGGTAAGAGAAAACAGAAAAGTTGATACCAAGGAAAATAAATAGGCATCAATCAGCATGGCATTATATGGGGAAATAGAAGTGGTTCAGTATTGCTGGAATGTAAATAACAGAGGGTCTTATGGGACTACAGTGCTATCAAAGGAGATAGGGCAGATCATTATAAGTCTCATAATGTCTGCTACCCCAGAAATACAAAGGATCGTAATAGAATACTATGAACAGCTATATGCCAACAAATTGGGCAACTGGAAGAAATGGATAAATTCCTAGAAACTTTCTATGAAGACTGAACCATGAAGAAATAAAAAATCTGAACAGACAGATTATTAGTAAGGAGATTGAATCAGTAATCAAAAACCTCCCAACAAACAAAAGTCCAGAACCAGAAGACTTCACTGGTGAATTCTATCAAACATTCAAAGAGGAATTAATATCAATCCTTGTCAAACTCTTCCAAAATACAGAAGAGGAGGGAACACTTCCGAACTCATTTTATAAGGCAAATATTACGAAAACAAGACAAGGTCACTACAAAAAAAAGAAAATTACAGGCCAATATTACTGATGAACATAGATGCAAAAATCCTCAATCATATATTAGCAAACTGAATTCAACAATACATTAAAAGGATCATACACTACGATCAAGTGGAATTTATTCCAGGGATGTAAGGATGGTTCAACATCCACAAATCAATCAATGTGATACACCACTATAAAAAAGTGAAGAATAAATATCATATGATCATCTCAATAGATGCAGAAGAAGCATTCGATAAAATCAGCAAAGATTTATGATTTTGAAAAAACTCAACAAAGTGGGTACAGAGGGAATGTACCTCAACATAATGGGCCATATATGACAAGCCCAGAGCTAACATCATACTTAACAGTGAAAAGCTTTTCCTCTAAGAGCTTTTCCTCTAAGAACAGGAACCAGAGAAAGACGTCCACTCTCATCATTTTTATTCAACATAGTACTGGGAGTCCTAGCAGAGCATTAAAGCAAGAAAAAGAAAAAAAAAAGGCATCCAAATTGGAAAGGAAGAAGTAAAACTGTCATTATTTGCAGATGACATGATGTTATATGTAGAAAACCCTAATGACTCCACCAAAAGGAAAAAAAAAAGACAAAACTGTTAAAACTAATGAAAAAATTTAGTAAAGTTTCAGGATTCAAAATCAGTATACAGAAATCTCTTGCATTTATATACACTAACAATGAACTATCATAGAGAGAAATTACGAAAATAACCCCATTTACAATTGCATCTAAAATAATAAAATACCTAGGAGTAAAGTTAACCAAGGTGATGAAAGACCTGTACACTGAATACTATGAGACATTCATGAAAGAAACTGAAGAAGACACAAATAAATGGAAAGATATTCCATGCTCGTGGATCAGAAGAATTAATATTGTTAAAATGTCCATCCTGGGCTTCCCTGGTGGCGCAGTGGTTGAGAGTCCGCCTGCCGATGCAGGGGATATGGGTTCGTGCCCTGGTCCGGGAGGATCCCACATGCCACGGAGTGGCTGGGCATGTGAGCCATGGCTGCTGAGCCTGCGTGTCCAGAGCCTGTGCTCCACAACGGGAGAGGCCACAGCGGTGAGAGGCCCGCGTACCGCAAAAAAAAAAAAAAAAATGTCCATACTACCCAAAGCCATCTATAGATTCAATACAATCCCTATCAAAATTCCAATGGCATTTTCCACAAACAATCCTAAAATTTGTTTGGAAACACAAAAGATCCCAAATAGCCAAAGCAATTTTGAGAAAGAAGAACAAAGCTGGAGGCATCATACTCTCTGATTTCAAACTATATTTACAAAGCTACAGTAATCAAAACAGTATGTTATTAGCATAAAAACAGATACATAGATTAGCAGGACAGATTACAGAGCCCAGAAATACACCCACATATATATAGTCAATTAATTTATGACAAAGGAACCAAGAATATACAATGGTGCAAGGGCAGTCTCTTCAATAAATGTCGTTGGGAAAAACTGGACACCCACATACAAAAGAAGGAAACTAGAGCACTACCTTTGGGTTCATACACAAAAATGAACACAAAAGGGATTAAAGACTTGAATGTAAGATCTGAAACCATAAAACTCCTAGAAGAAAAAATAAGCAGTAAGCTCTTTGACCATAGTCTTGGTGATGATTTTTTGGATTTGACCCCAAAAGCAAAGGCAACAAACACAAAAATAAACAAGTGGAACTACCTTAAACTAAAAATCTTCTCCACAGAAAAGGAAACCATCAACAAAATTCTCAATGGGAGAAAATATTTTCATATGATATGTCTGATAAGGGTTAATATCCAAAATATTCAAGAATTCATACAACTCAACAGTAAAAAAAAAAAAAAAAAAAATTCTGATTTAAAAATGGACCGAGGAACTAAAGAGACATTTTTCCAAAGACATACAGATGACGAACAGGTACGTGAAAAGATACTCAACATCACTAATCATCAAGGGAATGCAAATCAAAACCACAGTGACAATTTATCTCACACCTGTCAGAATGGCTATTATCAAAAAGACAAGAAATAACAAGTCGTGGTGAGAATGTAGAGAAAAGAGAACCCTTGCCACTGTTGGTGGGATTGTAAATCGGTGCGACCACTATGGAAAACAGTATGGAGATCCCTCAAAAAACTAAAAATAGAACTACCGTTTGATCCAGCAATTCCACTTCTGGCTATTTATCCAAAGGAAATGAAATCACTATCTTGAAAAGATTCTTACACCTCCATGCTTCTCGCAGCATTATTTACCATAGTGAAGACATGGAAGCAACCTAAATTGTCCATAGATGAATGAATGGATAAAGAAAATGTGGGATATGTGCAATGGAATATTATTCAGTTATAAAAAAGAAAGAAATCTGGCCAATTGCCATATTCATGGGCCTAGAGAATACTATGCTAAGTGAAATAAAGTCAAACAGAGAAAGATGAATACCATATGATTTCACTTAGATGTGGGATCTTAAAAAAACTGAATTTACAGACACAGAGAATAAATTGGTGGTTATCAGAGGCAGGGAGTGGGGGATGAGCAAAATGGGTGATGGTGTTCAAAAGGTACAAACTTCCAATTATAAGATAAATTAATCATGAGGCTGTAATGTACAGCATGGTGACCACAGTTAACAATGCTTAATTTTAGGGACTTCCCTGGTGGCGCAGTGGTTAAGAATCCGCCTGCCAATGCAGAGGACACGGGTTCGAGCCCTGGTCTAGGAAGATCCCACATGCCGTGGAGCAAATAAGCCCATGCACCACAACTACTGAGCCTGTGCTCTAGAGCCCGCGAGCCACAGCTACTGAGCCCACGTGCCACAACTATTGAAGCCCACGCACCTAAAGCCCATGCTCTGCAACAAGAGAAGCCACCGCAATGAGAAGTCCGTACACCACAATGAAGAGTAGCCCCCGCTCACCACAACTAGAGAAAGCCTGCGCGCAGCAATGAAGACCCAACGCGGCCAAAAATAAATAAATAAATAAATAAATTTTAAAAACAAACAAAAAAACCCAAATACTCTATTTTATATTTGAAAGTTGCTACAAGAGTAGATCTTAAAAGTTCTCATCACAAGAAAATAAAACTTGTAATTATGTGTGGCGATGGATGTTAACTAAATTTACTGTAGTAATCATTTCACAATACATACACATATCAAATAATTAAATAGTATGCTTAAAGCCAATACAATGTTATATATCAATGATATCTCAGTTCTTTTAAACTAGGAAAAAAGTAAAAATAAGTGAATTTAGAGATCATTAGTTAACAATTTTTTTGTACAGGTGGGGAACTCAAGTCCCAGAGCATTAAGGCAGTTGTCCAATTCCACACTGCTGTTGGTGGCAGAGTCAAGAGTAGACACTCAGGTATGTAAGTTTCACTTTATGGCTCTTTCCATCAAACTGCATTGGACAATATAATCCCTGTCCTGAAGGAGCATGTCTGGTAGGCAGACCAGATAAATTCACAGTCCTTAAATAATTAGAGAACAATTCTAAGGATATATATAATTAAATCAAGGGCATGGATCACCCTCAGACTAGTTAATTGGTACTTGAGTAGCTAGTTGAATTATTAAATTCAGTTACTGATTCAGAATCAGTTACTGATTCTTCTGAATCTAATCGAATAATTGAATAAAATAATGGTGAGTCTTATTGTTACAGATTATACTACAAGTTATCCCTAATTTGTTTCTATATTATGTAATCATGAAACTGCATCTCCCTAGGGGTAGCAAAGTTGAACCAAAGGTTAAAGACACGCTCTTGAGTCGGTAGAAATCTGAACCTGGCCTGTGATATTATATTTGCTCTGCTCAATCCCAGTGACTTAAATATCTTTAAGTCTTGTTTATATTACATTAATCAAATAAACGGGAGAAAAAAAACAAGATAGATTATTTGGCCTTAGTCCAAAAAAAAAAAGGCTACTTATCAAATTAACAGAAAAGTGAAGTTCTTTTTTCTAAATATTATAAAGAAAATGTCAACTTGAGATAAAACATTATTTTCAAGACCTCTCTAAATGCAAGTGCCATAATTAATCCTCCATTTCAAAATGTTTTAAGTTATCTCATGTTACTGGAGAAGCAGCAGTAAATTAAGTTTGTGGCTTAAAAACCTCTCAGATTTGTATACAGGTTTCCAAATGCTTTCTAATTACTTATAGTCAATTGGCTTCATTGCATTTAATTCATTTTTACAAACACTGTGTGAAACCTGACGGGTCACAAATATGAATAAGACAGGGGCTTCACCCTCATGTTTTAATCAGGAAGTCAGTTATTATTTAAAAAGAAATAACATTGACTTAGAACCTTCTGAGTACCTTTCAGGCACTACCATATAATTTCATAATATTCTTTCAACATATTTGACAGAGGAAGGAAAATGAAGCCCAGAGAGATGAACACGGCTGTGCAGAGGCACAGAGGTAGCAGCAGTAGGGCTGAGATTTCTTTTTCGTGACAAATCTTTTATTATAAATACACACACACATGCATATACCAATATACAGACACACATAGTATATTTAGCGGAAGAAAAGTAACCAGAATACCAATATACAGACACACATAGTATATTTAGCGGAAGAAAAGTAACCAGAATACCATTCATTAGTACAGGCAAATTTTTAAAATGCTGGGCATGAGAAGGCTTTCAAGGAAAAATCTAACTTGAGAAGGAGGATGGAAGGCTTTTTAAGGTTTACCAAGAGAGGATCAGGTGAAGTTCAGCTAACTTCAGAGGAAAGTTAGTCAAGGATGGTTCTCAGAAAAGGCAAGAATTTTTCTTGAGGAGAAAGACTTGGGGATCAACATTGTGTGTGAAAGGAAGCGGGCAAGGACATCTACAGGGATGAGGGCATACAAACTCCACCATGGAGAAGTCCCTGAGTCCTTCAGGGTTTCTCAGTTTCAAAAAAAAGAATAATAAAAATAAAGGAATAGTAGGGCTGAGATTTGAAACCTGTTTTCCTTTTTCCAGGTTCAGTTACTCTTTACAACACCACATTTACCTTCAAGGAAGAATGAGAGAGAGAGAGAGAGAGAGAGAGAGAGAGAGAGAGAGAGAGAGAGAGAGAGTGTCAGCTTTGTAGACTGAGAGAAGGAAGAATATAAATTAGGCCCAGAGAATAAAGTGTTAACTGGAAATCCCACCTGGCAGAGCTCCTGTGGGAAACAAGCAAAAGGTGCAGCACTTGCCATCTCAGGCCAGGTATCCTGGTGGGAAGGGGAGGAGAGTGTGGGATAGAATTCCTACCAACCTGGAGAATCCAGGGTGTGACTTTAACAGTGCAGCGGCGGGGTGCAGGTAGGAAGAAAGGATTCCATGTGAAATGGGATTTACGGAGAACCTGCCTGTGAATGAGACCCTGAGGATTAGGATAATTTTGGTTAAGTAAAGAAGGGAATTGGAGATGGATCCCAGGAACATACCTTTTTTAACAAACTTTCCCCAGTAAATCTAGTGTACACTAAAATCTGAGAACTATTCATTTAGATATTTGGCAAATATATCACTGTAATAAATTACAACATCTAATTTGATGGGAAAAGATCATTAAAACAAAAGAGCTCATTTTTGCCCTAAGGCCAAATATTAAAAATTTCAGAGGTTTGCAATATATATATATATATATATATATATATATATTTTGCATATATATACATACACCTAGAGAGAGGACATTTTAGTTAGGACTGAAGTTTTGATATAAGTACTTCAGTTGCTGGTCCCAACTGAAATTTATTTATAGAATATCTGATCCTAAAAGGACTGTGTTAAAAGACTGACAATGATAAATTAGGTATTTTCTCTGTTATTAAATATGTCACGATCTATTAAGAGAGAAAGACACGTAAGCAATGGTTGGCTCGCAGGGTGATAAGTGCTATACATGTGATCCATGTACAGTGTGGAACAATGGAACTAGAATCAGCTCTTCTTAGTTCATGGTGGGGAAGGGACAGGATTCAAGAAAGATGTCCTTGGAAGACAGACTTGAGCTGTGCTTTGAATGATGAGAAGGCATTTATCAATACCAAGCAAATAAGGGTGGGAGTTTATAACTTCAAAAACCAACAGAAGGAGAAAATGACTAAAAAAATTAAAAACCAACAAATGAAAAGAAGGCAGGAAAAGAAAGACAAAGAAATATATCAAACAGATAGGACAGGTAGAAAACACAAAGTAAAATGGTAGATTTAAGATCCATCATATCAGCAATTATATTAAATGTAAACGTATTAAATGCTCCAAGTAGAAGTCAAATACTGCGACCCTAGATTTAACTTTTGCTATGTGTTGCTAATAAGAGACTTCCAAAACATAAGTGTACAGAGGATTGAAAATTTAAAAGTGGGAAAAATTCAGATAATAACTAAAATAATGTTGTAATAATTATACCAAAAGCAAGATAAATACATTAGTGAAGATAAAGAGGATTTCCTCATTATGATAAAAAGATTTAATACACTGAAGATTAACAATTCTAAATTATATGTGCTTAATAACATGCTTCAAGAGAATATATACAGATGAATGGATAAAGAAGATGTGGCACATATATACAATGGAATATTACTCAGCCATAAAAAGAAATGACACTGAGTTATTTGTAATGAGGTGGATAGACCTGGAGTCTGTCATACAGAGTGAAGTAAGTCAGAAGGAGAAGAAC
>NC_041217.1:8874583-8876976 GCF_002837175.3 Physeter macrocephalus | reverse complement strand
CACCTAGAGGGGTGGGATAGGGAGGGTGGGAGGGAGGATGACACAAGAGGGAGGAGATATGGGAACATATGTATATGTATAACTGATTCACTTTGTTGTAAAGCAGAAACTAACACACCATTGTAAAACAGTTATACTCCAATAAAGATGTTAAAAAAAAAAAGAGAGAATATATACAGTATTATTCTATTTACATAGAGTTAAAATGGGCAACATTGTACTATATTCTTTAAAGATGCGTACATAGTTTGTAAAACTATGTTGAACAAAGCAAGAAAGACATTATCACAAACACCACAATAATGGTTGCTTCCAGGAGAGAGGAAGGATAGTATAGTTAGTAAGGAATTTCCAAGAATCTTCAGCAGGGCTGGGAAAGTTCTATCTTTTGACGGGGTGTGTTTCCAGAGGTGTCTGCTTTTTAATTGTTCCCTATGCTGTACATTTATGATTTGTGCACTTTCCTGGCATATTATATTTAACATACTTTAATTTAAAAACTTTTTTTAGGGCTTCCCTGGTGGCGCAGTGGTTGAGAGTCCGCCTGCCGATGCAGGGGATGCGGGTTCGTGCCCCAGTCCGGGAGGATCCCACGTGCCGCGGAGCAGCTGGGCCCGTGAGCCATGGCCGCTGAGCCTGTGCGTCCGGAGCCTGTGCTCCGCAACAGGAGAGGCCGCAGCAGTGAGAGGCCCGTGTACCGCAAAAAAATAAATAAATAAAAAAAAAATAAAAACTTTTTTTAAAGACCTGGAATTGTCCCATAGGTATTTAATATACAGATGAGAGCTTCAGAGGGGAAGTTAGGGTTGGAGAAGCCAATACAGGGGTTGTCTTCTGAAGGCAGCAGCAGAGCCGTGAGTGTGAGATTTCACAGAGAACATATGGAGTGGAAGTGAGCTCTCCAGACAGAGGCTTAGGGAACACAAACATTTACAAAACAGAAACAGACTCACAGACCTAGAGAACAATTTTATGGTTACCAGCAGGGAAGGGTGGGGGGAAGGAATAGTTAGGAAGTTTGGGATCGGTATGTACACACTGCTATATTTAAAATGGATAACCAACAAGGACCTACTGTAGAGCACAGGGAACTCTGCTCAAAGTTATGTGGCAGCCTGGATGGGAGGGGAGTTTGGGGGAGAATGGATATATGTATATGTATGGCTAATTCGCTTTGCCATGCACCTGAAACTAACACAACATTGTGAATTGGCTATACTCCAACATAAAATAAAAAGTTAAAGCTCAAAAAAATAAATAAATAAAAATTTAAAAAATAAAGAATAGGTAGGTGGCTTTTAAAAGCAGCAATTGCTACAAAGGAGCAATCTCACGGGTTGCAGAAGAGCAAAAAAAAAGTTAATGATTCAGAAACAAAAGGAGCAGGATGTTTCCTGATGAGGAAATAGCACCGACAAATTCACCAGCAGCATGAAGTAAGAAAAGAAATGACAAGTAATCATGGACAAGGCATTCAAAAGTCAATTAACTTAGTAAGAATAGTTTTAGTTTCTATCAAAACCATAACATGGAAATCAATTTATTTTCAGGCATCATAGATAAACTTTACATGTCCTAAAAACTCAGGGGTTTTATCATGAGTCATGTGTTATCTTGAATCTAAATAGCTGAGAATACTGATTCACTGTTTGAAAAACCCAGCCCTTAATTTTTTGAGATACTAGTAATGAAAGTGTTAGTAATCCAGCAGTTTAATCACATAATGTGATAGAGATTGCCAATATCTTCTCCCTATTCTTTCTCCCTTCCCTTTATAATGAAAGCACTCCATTCTTTACATATTTTGCCACCCAACCCAAAGACTACATTTCCCAGCCTCTACTACAGGTAGGACGGGCTGATGACTAAGTTCTGGCCACTGATCTGTGGAGTAGAGACTGCCAACTGTACCCCAGTATCCATTCTCCTTTTTCTTTTCTTTTTTGAATTTATGAATTTTACTTATTTTTTTTATAAACCATGATCAAGTGGGGTTTATCCCAGAAATGCAAGGATTCTTCAATATACGCAAATCAATCAATGTGATATATATTAACAAACTGAAGGATAAAAACCATATGATAATCTCAATAGATGCAGAAAAAGCTTCTGACAAAATTCAACACCCATTTATGATAAAAACTCTCCAGAAAGTGGGCATAGAGGGAACCTACCTCAACATAATAAAGGCCATATACAACAAATCCACAGCCAACATCATTCTCAACGGTGAAAAACTGAAAGCATTTCCTCTAAGATCAGGAGAAAGACAAGATGTTCACTCTCGCCACTATTATTCAACATAGTTTTGGAAGTCCTAGCCACAGCAATCAGAGAAGAAAAAGAAATAAAAGGAATACAAATTGGAAAAGAAGAAGTAAAACAGTCACTGT
>NC_041217.1:8871184-8873445 GCF_002837175.3 Physeter macrocephalus | reverse complement strand
GCTGGGCCCGTGAGCCATGGCCGCTGAGCCTGTGCGTCCGGAGCCTGTGCTCCGCAACAGGAGAGGCCGCAGCAGTGAGAGGCCCGTGTACCGCAAAAAAATAAATAAATAAAAAAAAAATAAAAACTTTTTTTAAAGACCTGGAATTGTCCCATAGGTATTTAATATACAGATGAGAGCTTCAGAGGGGAAGTTAGGGTTGGAGAAGCCAATACAGGGGTTGTCTTCTGAAGGCAGCAGCAGAGCCGTGAGTGTGAGATTTCACAGAGAACATATGGAGTGGAAGTGAGCTCTCCAGACAGAGGCTTAGGGAACACAAACATTTACAAAACAGAAACAGACTCACAGACCTAGAGAACAATTTTATGGTTACCAGCAGGGAAGGGTGGGGGGAAGGAATAGTTAGGAAGTTTGGGATCGGTATGTACACACTGCTATATTTAAAATGGATAACCAACAAGGACCTACTGTAGAGCACAGGGAACTCTGCTCAAAGTTATGTGGCAGCCTGGATGGGAGGGGAGTTTGGGGGAGAATGGATATATGTATATGTATGGCTAATTCGCTTTGCCATGCACCTGAAACTAACACAACATTGTGAATTGGCTATACTCCAACATAAAATAAAAAGTTAAAGCTCAAAAAAATAAATAAATAAAAATTTAAAAAATAAAGAATAGGTAGGTGGCTTTTAAAAGCAGCAATTGCTACAAAGGAGCAATCTCACGGGTTGCAGAAGAGCAAAAAAAAAGTTAATGATTCAGAAACAAAAGGAGCAGGATGTTTCCTGATGAGGAAATAGCACCGACAAATTCACCAGCAGCATGAAGTAAGAAAAGAAATGACAAGTAATCATGGACAAGGCATTCAAAAGTCAATTAACTTAGTAAGAATAGTTTTAGTTTCTATCAAAACCATAACATGGAAATCAATTTATTTTCAGGCATCATAGATAAACTTTACATGTCCTAAAAACTCAGGGGTTTTATCATGAGTCATGTGTTATCTTGAATCTAAATAGCTGAGAATACTGATTCACTGTTTGAAAAACCCAGCCCTTAATTTTTTGAGATACTAGTAATGAAAGTGTTAGTAATCCAGCAGTTTAATCACATAATGTGATAGAGATTGCCAATATCTTCTCCCTATTCTTTCTCCCTTCCCTTTATAATGAAAGCACTCCATTCTTTACATATTTTGCCACCCAACCCAAAGACTACATTTCCCAGCCTCTACTACAAGTAGGACGGGCTGATGACTAAGTTCTGGCCACTGATCTGTGGAGTAGAGACTGCCAACTGTACCCCAGTATCCATTCTCCTTTTTCTTTTCTTTTTTGAATTTATGAATTTTACTTATTTTTTTTATAAACCATGATCAAGTGGGGTTTATCCCAGAAATGCAAGGATTCTTCAATATACGCAAATCAATCAATGTGATATATATTAACAAACTGAAGGATAAAAACCATATGATAATCTCAATAGATGCAGAAAAAGCTTCTGACAAAATTCAACACCCATTTATGATAAAAACTCTCCAGAAAGTGGGCATAGAGGGAACCTACCTCAACATAATAAAGGCCATATACAACAAATCCACAGCCAACATCATTCTCAACGGTGAAAAACTGAAAGCATTTCCTCTAAGATCAGGAGAAAGACAAGATGTTCACTCTCGCCACTATTATTCAACATAGTTTTGGAAGTCCTAGCCACAGCAATCAGAGAAGAAAAAGAAATAAAAGGAATACAAATTGGAAAAGAAGAAGTAAAACAGTCACTGTTTGCAGATGATTCTCTATACAAAAAGAATCATAGAGATGCCACCAGAAAACTACTAGAGCTAATCAATGCATTTGGTAAAGTTGCAGGATACAAAATCAATGCACAGAAATTTCTTGTACTGCTATACACTAACAATGAAAGATCAGAAAGAGAAATTAAGGAAAAATCCCATTCACCATTGCAACAAAAATAATAAAATACCTAGGAATAAACCTACCTAAGGAGGTAAAAGACCTGTACTCAGAAAACTATAAGACACTGATGAAAGAAATCAAAGATGACACAAACAGATGGAGAGATATACCATGTTCTTGGATTAGAATAATCAATATTGTGAAGATGACTATACTACCCAAAGCAATCTACAGATTCAATGTAATTCCTGTCAAATTACCAATGGCATTTTTTACAGAACTAGAACAAAAAATCTTAAAATTTGTATGGAGACACAAAAGACCCCGAATAGCCAAAGCA
>NC_041217.1:8846976-8869919 GCF_002837175.3 Physeter macrocephalus | reverse complement strand
ATACAATGGAATAGTACTCAGCCATAAAAAGGAATGAAATTGGGTCATTTGTAGAGATGTGGATGGACCTAGAGACTGTCATACAGAGTGAAGTAAGTGAGAAAGAGAAAAACAATTATCATATATTAACGCATATATGTGGAATCTAGAAAATGGTACAGATGAACTGGTTTGCAAGGCAGAAATAGAGACACAGCTGTAGAGAACAAACATATGGACACCAAGGGGAGAAAGAGGGGGGTAGGGGGGTGGGATGAATTGGGAGATTGGGATTGACATGTCTACACTAATATGTATAAAATAGATAACTAATAAGAACCTACTGTATTAAAAAATAAAATAAAATAAAATTCAAAAAAAATAAAAATAAAAAATGTTCTGACTCACCCTAGATTCAATGGGGCCTTTTTTTAATCTCAGGTTACCATACTTTTTTTTTTTTTTTTTTTTTTTTTACTTTTTTTTTTCTCTTTTCCCTTTGTGGTATGCGGGCCTCCCCCCGCTGCGGCCTCTCCCGCTGCGGAGCACAGGCTCCGGACGCGCAGGCCCAGCGGCCATGGCCCACGGGCCCAGCCGCCCCGCGGCACGCGGGACCCCCCCAGACCGGGACGCGAACCCGGCCCCCCTGCATCGGCAGGCGGACTCCCAACCACTGCACCACCAGGGAAGCCCCTCAATTTCTTTTAATAATTAAGAACTACTAGTCAGAATCTAAAAAACAAAACAAACAAACAAAACCAAACAGAAAAAGACTGATGGAGACAGAGAACAAACTGTTGTTCACGATAGGGGAGGGTGTTGGGGGTGGACAAAACAGGTGAAGGGGATTAACAGGCACAAACTTCCAATTATAATTAAGTCACAGGGATGCAATATACAAAACAGGTAATACCATCAATAATATTAAAGGGTGACAGATAACTAGTCTTAGCATGGTGATCATCTCGTAATGTATATAAATATCGAATCACTATGATGTACACTTGAAACTAACATGTTGTATGTCAATTATATTTAAATTTTAAAATAAGAACTCTATAAGTAACCCTTGACAGTTTTTACATGTAGAAATGAACAGAGAAGGAACTCCATTGTCTAGTAATGCCGTCCTGGTAGTGACTAAATCTCCTGCTTACAACTTTAAACAAAAAACAACGGATGAAATGATCAAAGTACCAACAAGGCAGTAAGGAATTACTACACCGAAGAAAAGAGAAAAGAACAACTCAAGAGAGGAAAGAGCCCCTGAAAGATGCTTTTGTTCTTTAAACATCTGTCAGACTCTGAAAATTTTAACTTTCATTTTTACGGCCTCCCAGGTCAACAGGAATAGAGATCAAAGCCCTGTCTTCCAGAAAATAAGAATTCATTTGGAAATGCTTCCCACAAAAAACATTTGGACTCCAAAGGATTACACATACTTGAAATCAGCCCTTGCACAGTCTCATAGTCCAGAACTAACTTTTCAAAAACAATGAGCTAAGGAACACACACGTGTGTGCATGCAAACACACACACACACACACACACACATGCACACACACAACTTGAGCAAGAACTAACAGAGACCACAAAATGAAAAACAGATCCACTAAGACTTCAGAAATTGGAATAATCAGACTCATGTGGCAGCAAAACCTTATCATCCAAATCCAAGCAAAGTCGTTTGAGAAAGGTAAAATGAAGGCCAATATTACTCAGACATAGAGGCAAAAATCCCAAACAAAATATTTGCAAACAGAATCTAGTAATACATAAAACCGCATACTATAGCAGCATCAAATTAGGTTTATCCAAGAAATACAAGGTGGATTTAACATTGGAAATATCTGAGCATTGAGATCAGAAATACCCAGGCAAAAAAAAAAAAAAAAAAAAAAAAAGAAATACCCAGGCATTTAATGGGTAAGACTCTTCCTCTGGATGCACTTGAATAGATACTATGACTCTATTACATTTGCAGGTCTACAGTTGGCCATCCCTCTTTTACTAACTCCTTCTGGCTTTAGCTATGTTCATAAAATATTAATATATTCAATTATGTTATAGCAGAGGTTGTAAAGTGGAGACTTTGGGTCAAATTCAGCCCACAGTTGGTTTTTGTTTGGCCTGTGGTGTTTTAAAGAAAGTGAAGCCAACATTTACAAATTGAGAAATTTCAATAAATCCTGGTTTGGGGACTTCTTTCAAAAAACAGGAATATCTGGCAATAATGGCCCCTATGTTTACCTGGAAACAATCAGCTACAGCTGAGGAATAGCTGCTCCTGTTAGATAAGGTGTGTATTCTCCTGTTCACTGAGAACTCTGCCAGTCTGGCCACGTGTCACTTGCCATTAATCTGTATGTGTTCTTTTTTTCTCCCTCTTAGAGTAAACTCGAGAGAAAAATAAAATATGTGTTGTTCTATCTTGCCGATGAGAGAAAAAAGGAAACTGGACAAAGAGGGGTCTATATGTCAAAGAAAAGTAAAGGAAAGCACATATTTTTGTGAAAGTGAAGACTATCCCTTCGTGTTTAGTATGTTAAACCTGGTCAGCTTCACTCCTTCATATGACCTGCCTGGATCTGCAGGCATAAGTTTGTGACCTTTGGGTTATAGTCACGTCCAAATGGCACGGAAACAGTCTGCCTCATTCTAGGGACTGTCTCCTTTTTTTTTTTTTTGCGGTACGCGGGCCTCTCACCGCTGTGGCCTCTCCCGTTGCGGAGCACAGGCTCCGGACGCGCAGGCTCAGCGGCCACGGCTCACGGGCCCAGCCGCTCCGCGGCACGTGGGATCTTCCCGGACCGGGGCGCGAACCCGTGTGCCCTGCATCGGCAGGCGGACGCGCAACCACTGCGCCACCAGGGAAGCCCGGGACTGTCTCCTTTTATATTCTGTTATGTGTTGACTTTACAATTTAACTTTCAGAATGCAGCCTTATTTCCCTAATTCCCTAGTTCCTGAGATGCACGTCTCTAGCCCCCAAACGCTGATAGTACTTACAAGTCACCATCGTTACCTATCATTTATCTTGAACTTAGACTGAAAAGCAGCTAACACCTCTGTTCTCTTTTCTCCCCTTGTTTCCTCCGCCCTCACCCCAAAATAAGTTGTTACTGAATCTGAAAAAGGAAAAATGTTGACAGGAATGTTTACACCGTGACCATAATATATGATAGTAAGTTGGTATCTCAAGTGGGAGTTGATTCTCATAAACATTTGTTCAAAATACATAAATATTATTATGGCACGTGAGGCAGTAACTAGACTTATTTTAGACTGTTTTGTCTAATGGGTGGGTAATAGTTACTTACTATAATGTTGTCCCTGCTCTTTGGGGAAGTTATCACCAGTGACTATTATAATCTCACAGTATTAAAACCCAGCCCAAGCCTGCAAAGCAAGACCATGTCTCTTCATCCATGTTTTCCCAATAAAGCAGTGAACCTCAGAGTGAATGAGCCACTGAATGGACAAGCAGATGGTAAAGCCTGTTTCCAGTCTTGCTTCTTCTATTATAATACCATCATGTGGTATTTATAATAGGGCTTCTGTCTTGGCATTTACTGATGCTGAAATACAGACTTCAAAATTTTTTAAATGGTATTTCTATCCAAGGCCCCAGAATTGTCTGCATTTATTTAAAGACATATCCAGAAAGCAGTTGATTTTCCTTTCAGTGAATACATTTGGAAAGAAGCTATAAAGATGGTATATACAAACGACTAGATGTCAAATTGGAGATGCTGTGTCAGAACACATGGTTTATAGAGCTTATACTCATAGGCTTGATTTCTTAGGTTTAGACTCAACCATGAGAGAGAGCAAGAGAGGGCCAGAAGCGTGTGTGTCTAATACAATGAAGCTTTAATAGAGCAATATTTGTTTTAAGTGTTAGTTGTATAAACAGATATGAAAGCCATCTGTTTGCCCCATAAGTGCTACTTAAAATTTGTAACAAAGGACAAAGTACATTTCAGCAGACAACAGAATATAGGTCAAGATCACACAATAGTTAGTAGTATAGCAGGACTAGAATCCTAGGTGTCCCAAGTCCAAGTCCAAATCCAGTAGCCTGTAACATTCTGCACCAGGGGGTTAGAATCTGAGAATAAAATTGTATGCGGAAAGGTCAGTGTTTTAACTGTGAAGTTGTGTTTACCAGCTTTAAGAAAGGTAGCAAGTATGCACATTTCTTAGAATGGCAGGAGAGGCTAGAGTGAACAAGTGACTCACAGAAGATATAAAGAGGTTACTAAGTGGACACACCAGTGTTTTTGACTGCAAATACTAATTCAAGTAAATTTTGCCCTAAAATCTGAAAAAGTAGCTGCATCACCCAAGATGTTCACGGTATTAACAAAACAACTTCTCCAATAACAGTCCTGTGTGCTCTGAGAGAAAAACTTTCCACCTCATAATAAGTGTGCAGAGCATTCCAAATGTGTAAATTAGATATAGACTATTTCACGAATGTGATATTAAGAAAGGTCATGTTTGGGACTTCCCTGGTGGTCCAAGGGTTAAGAATACGTCTTGCGATGCAGGCCAAGGGAAGTAAGATCCCACGTACCGCGGGGCAACTAAGCCTGTGTGCCGCAACTACTGAGCCCGCACGTTACAACTAGAGAGAAGCCTGCATGCTGCAACGAAAGATCCCGCGTGCCGCAACTAAGACCCGACACAGCCAAAAAATAAATATTAAAAAAAAAAAACCTCATTGAGCTGTACACTTAAGATTTGTATACTTTAATTACTTCATTATATGTATGTTCTAATTCAATAAAAAAGACCAAAAAGGGGCGAACAGACACACAAAATGAAAGGCCATGTTGGCAATATTAGAATAGAAACACTGATTCCTCGTACTTAGGTGTTACACAGGTTTTAGGAAATAGTCCCTTTATTTGGAGACAGTTTAAAAAATTAAATTAAGGAGCCCCTCCAGATGTCATTAAGAAGCCAGATTAGAATAAAATTGAAATGAAATAAACTTAAATTACAACATATTTGAAAACATGTGATATGAGAAGGGAAGTAGGAAAGTATCAACCAGTGATAATTATGGAGGTTACAATTTTGTCATTGTGTCCCTAGCGATGTATAGGAAAAGGATATAGTAACATTTTGACCAAGGAGGTGTGTAGTAAACCAGGCAGATTTGGTTGATGTCAAGTATGACAAAACATGTCCCAGGTTATGACAGCCAGTATCTCTAAAAAAAACAAATAATTTCCTTTCCGATCACTTCTGTAGTCAACCAACCTTCTGGCCTTAATTCGGTTTCCCTGGTAAGTTCATCTACCAGGGAGAAAATGTATTGATAGGCCATTAGGAGTATTTGGCCCATTTGGCAGTTATACCTATAAAGTAAATTAATAAATTGTCTTTTAGGCGCACATTAGTCTCCTGCAAGTTTTATTAAATTGTCTCAAATATCCAATGTCCTTATCACCTTCAGTGAGTATACTCGCAACCCCTCAAATCGTAAGCTTAAAGGGCAGATCGTGAACTTTGGTAACCTCGCTAGGAGACACAGCCCAGGGGGGCCCAGCCTGGATAGGCTGTTAGTCTCTAATCAGAATCATTATAATTACCAGGCCCAGAGCTCATGTTGACCACTTGCTGTGTGCATTTCTTAATAACTCAGCCAAGGTCAACAGTGTCTCCTGCAAAGCTTCTCATCAACCCAGAGAGTTTTCTCATGTGCGTGCTTCCACTGTATGATTTTGTGATAATGCAACTTTTACCTCTAAGAATGGGGGACGGGGAGGAAGGAAGAAGGAAGGAGGGAGAGGAGAAGGGACGGGTGGTTGGGAGGTAGAGAGAGAGGGAGGAAGGGGAGAGTGAGCAGGAGGGAGAAGGAAAGAAGGAAAGGAAAGGAGTATGAATTCAGGAGCCTCAGCTCAAGCTGGAATCCCAGGTCCACTCCTTACTAGCTGTGTGAACTTGACCAAGTAACTAGCTTAGCGATTTAGTGTCCTCATCTGAATAATGGAGATAACAGGATTCACTTCGTATCGTGTGGGGATTAGAGTTACTACGTAAAAATACTTAGGATGGTGCCTGACACATTGTGAACGGTGTCGCATTTTATTCCTAATAAATTTTCTAATCGACTGCACTTTTGCATTTTGCTACAGAAACCGTAAAAATCCTAAAACCAATTTCTCAAGGGCAGCAAATAAAGCCCAATGCCCACTGATTAGGAAAACAATACTTATTTCTGTAAATATAAAAATAACAGGTGAGGCTGTGCTTGTTAAATTGTAATATGCATAGGAATCAACTGGGCATCTTGTTAAAATGCAGATTCTGATTCCATTGACCTGAGGCAAGGAGAGTCTGCATTTCTTACAAGTTCCCAGGTGACGTTGGTGCTGCTGGTCTGTGGGCCACGCTTTGAGTAGCCAGACTGTAGATACTTTGATTCAAAGGAAAAAAAATAATAGTTAGGAGGAAGGAATTAAAAGAGAATAATAAATTTAAAATGCTAGGGGAATGGCCACCAGTGGGGAGTACTCCATAATCAGCTGTATTATTATTGCTCAGAAGGCATTCTAGGCATGCCTTAGATTGCACAATAAATACATTTACTTCAAATATATGTGTGTTATATATGTATATGTGTGTATATATGTATATAAACTGCATCTGTTTATGTTTTGTTCATGCTTAGCTGCACTTAGGGAGCATCCTATTGAAAAAAAAATCCTGCGAATACTTTTGTTATGAGAACAATTAGCTAATTTACTGATACAGTTTATTTACATATTATTTAGAATACAAAATTAATATATTCTCATCGGAAAAATTCAATTATCTCAGAAACCTATACATTTAAAATGGAAAATTCCCCACTTCACCCTTAAAGTTCTAAGCTCCTAGACTAGTAACTATTAAAGAGTTTGGTGTGATACTTTAAAATATTTTTTATTCTTACATATCCATATAAGATTTTTTTTCAGTTTACACCACTATAATGCAACTTACTTTTTCCTCAAAGATATATCAAACATCTTTCCATGTGAATACGTAGAAATGCACCACCTTTTCAGTGACTGCACACTATTCCAACATACTCATTTACCCATTCCCTATTGCTGTGCTTCTAGGATGTCTCCAATTACTTGCTGTGACAAATAATGCTACAAAGAATTTTCTTATACCCGTCTTTGTACAGGTGTCTGAATACATCTGTAATGTGGTTTTTGGAGTGAAACTGTTGTGAAGGATACAGACCATTGAATTTTGAGAATTGCCAAATTGCTTTTCAAAAAGGCTTCTACCACTGTTCCAGGAGCCTGCCCTACTTCCGTGCACATTGTAAAACGGCCATTTGCAATCACTTTAACTTCTTCATAATCTGACAGGAAAAGGTCATCCCTTTATTATTTTAACTTTCATTTTCTTAATCACTAGTGAGATTTACTACCTTTTATAATGTCACTAGCCATTTCAATTTCTTCTATGAATTGCTTGTTCTTATCACTTGCCAATTTTTCTCCTGGGTAACCTTTTCCTTTTTCCTTTTTTTTTTTTTTTTTTAATAAGAGCTCTCTGTATATTAGATATTATACTTCTAATATACATATTACATTTTTTATGGTTAAGATTTTGTTGGCTTGCTATCTTTAATGGGGTATGTTATTGTACAGAAATTTTTATAGAATCAAGCATTTCACTCTGGATTCTTTTTTTCTATTTTTTTTAATGTTTTATTTCTTGCTTAGAGGCTTTTCCCTTCCCCCAAATAATAAAATATTCTCCCATTTTTTTCTAGTAATTTCATTTGTTTTAGTTTTAATGTTTACATCTTTAATCATGATGTATATCAAATTGTTTTTAAAAATACACTTGCATGAGGCTTTTACCACTGGAATTATGGTTTAGTCAATACTATATTATTATTGCTACAAGAAAGGGTTAGAGAAGTTTATCATGTAAAATATCTGGATAGCCTAAAAAGGATAGGCCAGTGGTCCTAGCCTTTTCTAGGACCTACATTTTCTAAATGTAACTTTTATTCAACCTATTTTCATACTGACACCCCCAAGTCAACTGTCATCAAACATTACTGCAAATTAATATTCTGAATTATTACATGTTGGTTCTGCCCGTATGTGATTCACTTTCATATTGCTGAGTCAGTGCTTCAGAAAGAAAATTCTCTTCATTCAGGTCTCTGCTTAAATATCATCTCCTTAAAGGGACTTTCCATGGCCATCCTATCAAACCTCAGCTCCCTCCATCCTTTTGTCCTGGTTTCTTTTTACAGTTCTCACTGCTACTTGAAAAATTACATTAGACAGGCTTGTCTATTAGTCTCACCATGAGGGTGGGGCTTTATCTCATTCACCACTATACCTCCAGCATCTAGAACAACTCAGGTATGTTGAATAAATTACCAAAGAATAAATTAACCAAAGATATTACCATATCTTGAAAGGTATGTCAAGGTGTTAACATATCAAGTCAAAAACAAAAGGACTAGGTATGCTTAAAGTGGTGACTCTTTAGTGGGGTCAGTCACTGGATACAGTGCCAGTAACTATGTGCTAAGGAAAATAACACATTAAAGAACACGTATGCTTGCCTGATCTAGGAATTCACTTTACCTTAAAAACTAAAACGCCCCCCTAAAAATTGAACTATCCAGTTTGCCCGTTTCTACGCTTTATTCCTTACAAGCCCCGATAGGGGGCTTGTTAAATACATTAAAGCATATTTATATAATGGAATTCTAAGCAGCCATTAAAAAAAGATGTGATATAAGCATAATTATTAATATGAAAAGAAGTTTAGGGTGAAATAGTATGCAACATAATCCCATTTTCAGAAAAAGAAAATATCTATTACACGTGTGAGTGTAAACACATTTCTCTGGAGAGATCTACATCAGAATACCAACACTGATTATCTCTAGGTAACCGGATTAGATTTGATTTTTATATATTTTTTATTCTCTGTATTTTCTCATTTCTCTAAAATAAACACGTATTACTTATGTGAAAAGGAGAAATTGTTTTGGGGTGGAAGAATGTAGCAGTGTGTGATGAAGTGGGTTTGCACACAGCACCCACATCGACCTCGTCCTCCATCCTTGGAGTGCCTTCTTACTCTGCAGACTGAAGCGTTAAAAACCAATTTCCATACACTACCAAACGTAAACTAGATAGCTAGTGGGAAGCAGCCGCATAGCAGCAGGGAGATCAGCTCGGTGCTCTGTGACCACCTAGAGGGGTGGGATAGGGAGGGTGGGAGGGAGGGAGATGCAAGAGGAGAGAGAGATGGGAACATATGTATATGTATAACTGATTCACCATTGTAAAGCAATTATACTCTAATAAAGATGTCAAAAAAGAAAAAAAAAATTTCCCAGACTCCCTTTGCAGAAAACCTAACGTAAGACTTGGAAATGACAAGTAAGGCAGAAGCCATCTCCATGGCATGTGCAGCCAGGGAGAGGTGGCAGTTTTCTGCTTTCCCGTGTATGGTCACTGGGTGCCTGCAGACAGTGTGGCAGGTCCTCACTCCCAGAACACAAGCTCTGCAGCCTGTTCTAACGTCAGAAACCCCACTGGCGAACCCCTTGGCCGCTGCAGTAGTAGCAGTTGCCCTGGTGGGCCAGTTAACGTATGTTTTGCTGGAGTCTTTTCTGGGGACCCAAACTTGAGCCCGTTTCTCCATACCTTCCAATGATTTTGTAAGGAACTAAGTAGTTTCAAAATTCCCTATATTAATTCCCATTCCTCTTAAAATAGCTAGAGTGGTTTGTTTCCTGCAAGTAAGTCGTCAATGATACAAAAAAGATAAACTGTGTATCATCAACTTTAAAAATAACGTATACTACACAAATCTATTTCAGAATGTGGAGAGGGCATGTGAGACTAACATACAAAAACGTGGGGAAAAAGGATCACTAAGTACACTAACATGTTAGTGTAGTCATCTCTGGTGGTAGAACTATGGGTAATTTAAATTCTATTTTGCTTATCTTTTTCTTTTTTTTTTTTTTTTAAAGGGAAAACCTTAAAAGCCATGTTTTTTTCTGAAACAAAAACAGAATCCTCTTGCAGGAAAAGAGCAATTTCTGATTGTATCCTGAAATGTTTTAGGCAACTAGGATTAGTAACTAAAGGTATTAATCTGCATGTAACACTGTAGCACACACAGGAGTATGTATCATGGTCTAAGTAGGGGAGCAAGTCCCCATGGTTCATGATCTCAGAACAAATATTTGTCTATTCTAGTGACACAGTCAAGCTGACTGCTCTCTGCTAGAAAAAGGGCAGCTATCTTGGGAACTAAACATATGAAACTGAGACTAGCCAGTACCGCAGCTGTTGGTGAGCTTTCTGTTTAAAACAGCAGAGGTATATCCTTTAGAATTGGCTATTTTAAAAGGCATAAAACAGAATGGAAGTGCCTTCACCTACCCAATCATTAAATGAGATTTCAGAAAAGGGCAAAAGTGAAATGAGCAAATGAGACTTTCTTTTAAACATTTATTTAAAAAAATTTTATTCCCACATAACTAACACTTATGTATTTCTGAATTGCTCTTTATTCCTCCATTTTCTCTACCCACTAGCTTCACGACTTAGGACGCAGAAAAGGATATCATACTTCTTTATTCACTGGCAGAAATTATGATGAAGGATCACAATGCATTTGCAATCATCAAGGAAGCAGATAAAATAAACCATTCTTAAGCTATGGAAATGCCTATCAAGGAACTGTATTAGAATTAGATTAATAAGAAAATATCCTTATATTATCAACTCAGTGATTTTATAAAGCTAATATTTATTTATTTATTTATTTACTTTTTGGCCTAAAACAACATAAATTTATTCTCGTACAGTTTTGGAGGTCAGAGTCCAAAATGAGTCTCACTGAGCCAAAACTAAGATGTCAGCAGGGCTATGTTCCTTTCCAGAGGCTCTAGGAGAAAACCCCTTGCCTTGCCTTTTCCAGAATAAAGCTAATTTTTAAATGTCATTTGGTACTAGCTACTTTTATTCAAAGCATCTTTCAATGACAAGTTTTTCATTTTCATGAACACTAATTTTAGATCTTTTATGGTTGTTTTCTGTCACCTAAGATATTCACCTCTGTTTCCCCTAAAAAGCTTCGTATTTTAGCTACTACATTTAAGTCTGTGATCCATCTCAAACTCATTTTAGTGAGGTAGGGGATCATGGTTCATTTTTTTCCATGGGGATATTTAGCTGTTCCGGCTCCGTTTGTTGAAAAGATTTCCCTTCTCTGTTGGATTGCTTTGCTACCTCTGTCAAAAATCAAGTGACCAGGGCTTCCCTGGTGGCGCAGTGGTTGAGAGTCCGCCTGCCGATGCAGGGGACGCGGGTTCGTGCCCCGGTCCGGGAAGATCCCACGTGCCGCGGAGCGGCTGGGCCCGTGAGCCATGGCCGCTGAGCCTGCGCGTCCGGAGCCTGTGCTCCGCAACGGGAGAGGCCGCAACAGTGAGAGGCCCGCGTACCGCAAAAAAAAAAAAAAAAATCAAGTGACCAAATAAATGTAGATTTGTTTTTAGGCTCTCTCTTCGATCCCACTGAGTTATTTGGAGATCCTTATGCCAGTATCACACCGTCCTTGATTACTGGATACTACCTACTACAATACTCCTTGTATTGCTTTACAAAATTTAAGACTCTACAAAAGAGCGTATATAACTTAAGTTGAAATAAATGTATGGGCTCAAGATGAGCTTAAAATAATCCTTATGAAATCATTGTTAAACTGTATCATGGCTTTGAAAACACTTCATAATCACTATCGTTTCCAAAGTGAAATATATTTACCCACAAATGAAAAACTACAAATTCTTCATGACCTTCAACTGAAATTATGTATGAAAAATATTTCATTAATTTTACTACTCAACTTCCCACCAGGTCTTCCCCACAGTAGTTAAAAATACCACAATGGGGCTTCCCTGGTGGCGCAGTGGTTGAGAGTCCGCCTGCTAATGCAGGGGACACGGGTTCGTGCCCCGGTCCGGGAAGATCCCACATGCCGCGGAGCGGCTGGGCCCGTGGGCCATGGCCGCTGAGCCTGCGCGTCCGGAGCCTGTGCTCCGCGCACTGTTGGTGGGAATGTACATTGATACAGCCACTATGGAGAACAGTATGGCGGTTCTTTAAAAAACTAATACTAGATGGGCTTCCCTGGTGGCACAGTGGTTGCGCGTCCGCCTGCCGATGCGGGGGAACCGGGTTCGCGCCCTGGTCTGGGAGGGTCCCGCGTGCCGCGGAGTGGCTGGGCCCGTGGCCATGGCCGCTGAGCCTGCGCGTCCGGAGCCTGCGCTCCGCAACGGGAGAGGCCACAGCAGTGAGAGGCCCGCGAACCGCAAAAAAAAAAAAAAAAACAAACACCACAATGCAGTAAGCCTAAAAACAATCCTTAGGCAGTGTGCTCGGTGGGCCCGAGGATCTGTCTCTTGCTTCAACCGTGTTTGGACGGAACAGACCCAGGGACGCCCCTTGTTCCAGCCTCTGACCACCCTCCAACCTTCTTTCCAGTCTTAACTTTTGGAATCAGCCACTCAGCTATCCTCGGCCACCAGGCCTGGCCAACTCCATTTTTTGAGCTTAACTCCTTATTAACCCATCAACCGGGAGCTCCAGGATTCCTCAGAATGATTCCACCCAGGTGGAGTCTGTCCTCCACCGCCTGGTCAACATGCATCTGTAGGCCTCCTACACCTACCTCTCTCTGAGCTTCTATTTCCAACGAAGTGTTGTGCCCCTGGGGGGCGTAGGCCACTTTTTCCGCGAATCGGCGGAGGAGCAGCGCCAGGGCGCCGAGCGACCCTTGAAAATGCAAAACCAGTGCAGCCACCTGGCCCTCTTCCAGGACGTGAAGAAGCCGTGCCAAGGAGTGGCATAAAACCCAGGACGCTCCTGAAGCCGTGTTCACGGAGAAGAACCTGAATCAGGCCCTCGTGGACCGGCATGCCCTGGGTTCTGCCCGCGCACAGCCCCGCCTCTGTGACTTCCTGGAGGGCCACGCCCTAGATGAGCAGGTGAAACTCATCACGAAGATGGGCGACCACCTGACTAAGCTCCGCAGGCTGGCTCGTCCCCAGGCTGGGCTGGGCCAGTATCTCTTCGAAAGGCTCATCCTCAAGCACGACAAGGAGCCTCCAAAGTCCAGTGGCCTTTGAGGAGCCCCTCTGGTGTCAGGGCTTCTGCCTGAAGCAGCTCTCGGCAGCAAGTAGGCACCTTTTCAACCACGCTGGAGCCCTCTCCCAACCCTTGGACCAAATGGAAACAATAAAGCTTTTTACAGGAAAAAAAAAAAAAAATCCTTAAAAAAATTCACTTGTTTGAAACTAGAGGATGCGTACACAGTCTCTCTACATGTTTAAACTTTTCCATAATAAAATATTAAAGTCATGTATCAATTTCAGAAAGGTACCTAGTAAAGAAAAAAGATTATTTCCTTTACAAACATAAGTTTTATAAAATTTCCTTTAAAGTTTAACTTGGAAAAGAAGATTAAGAGCAAGAATACAATATTATTTTATAAAATAAAAAACAAAGCAACTCCCAATTCCATTGCAGGCAAACGATAAATGGCTCTTGGAAACTACTGGGTTGTACTAATTCTGTTCAAATTGGCAAAGAAGGATCCTCCACCACCACCATCATCCTTTTTTAAAAAAAGCAGATAGCCTGAATTGCTAAACCCCCAATTCTTTATAAAGATACAGCTTAACAGCTTGAAAAAATGTTGCCAAACTGAGAGTAGCACCAAAAATCTTTAAGATTTACAATCTGTTCTTAACCTAAAATTTGGCTCTGATGCATAATACACCTTCCTGAAATAATTCTACAATACAAACATAATCCCAAACACTGAAAAAAGTTTGCTAAAATAAAATTGGGATTTTTTTACTTTTTCTACTGGTAGCAATGAAAAGCACTAGACACTATGTTTTTAAAAAAAAAACCACATTTATTTATTTATTTATTTTTGGCTGCGTTGGTTCTTCGTTGCTGTGCGTGGGCTTCCTCTAGTTGCGTTGAGCGGGGACTACTCTTCGTCGTGGTGTGCGGGCTTCTCATTGCGGTGGCTTCTCTTGTTGCGGAGCACGGGCTCTAGGCGCGTGGGCTTCAGTAGTTGTGGCTCGGAGGCTCTAGAGCGCAGGCTCAGTAGTTGTGGCACATGGGCTTAGTTGCTCCGCAGCATGTGGGATCTTCCCAGACCAGGCCTCGGACCCGTGTCCCCTGCATTGGCAGGCAGATTCTTAACCACTGGGCCACCAGGGAAGCCCAGAAACTATACTTCTGTTCTTTTCAAATGACGATCTTTAAAATCAAGCTTTTACAAATAATTGGTATAGAAGATAAAATTCAGTTTTTAAATCTTCAAAATATTTAGATATCAAAGAGAGAAATACTGATTTTTTCATTAATGATGAGAAGAAACAAGAGACTCCATTTAATCAAGATCTGACATTTATAAATTTTAAGCATTTAACCAAGCTGGAAGATTGGAAGATTAATTATAACAATTACAGGTAGAGAATATCATTTGTCCATTTTCATTACAGTAGTTCATTACGGTTCATTATGGTAGTTATCTATCCAGAGAACCAACAGGAGTTCTCAGATCCAATGTCATATAATGGGATTTGGGCAAGTGCTCTGAACACCACTTTTATTTAATATGCACCACATGCACATGATGCAGGCAGGGAGAGGTTATGAATCCATGCATTGAAGACGAGACAGACTGGGACTATTGCCAAACGTGCGCTGAGTCCATTAGGATGTTGCTCAAAGTTCTTTATACTTAATGGTTTCCTTGAAAATAAGTGCAGAAGCAGAAATGTGTACATATCCCAAAGCATCTTCTTCATTTGGTTTCCTGTGCTTTCTTTGCATTCTGTTTTTCTTTTGCCTAGAAATTAAAGATAGTATACTGTAAAATCTTAAAAGTCTGTTCCAGTTCATATTAAAATGAAATGTGTCTAAGAGGGCATTCTTAAGCTAAAAAGCTTGAGATGCATTGTTTGCAAGATTTCTAGAGAATTATCTTTTATAAGACTCACAACAAAGTACTCCTGGACAATGATATAGTTATACTTTGCCCTCAATAAAAAAGGATCATACTTGGTGTGCAGTTCTTTCTTACCTGAAGTTGAAATGTATTATTATAATGGTAACAATTTAAAAATACAAAATTACTCATCCTATAGTCATACTCATTCATAACTATTTCAAAACAATATATTTACATGTGTGCCCATTTCTCATACAAACTGAGTATATGAAAATTCCTATATTAATTTCTGCATATTTGAATAAATGAGTTTAACATAATAGTTTAAATGAGTTTAACATAACTAAGGATTATATACCCATAGTGTTGATAAACCTCACATATAAGTGAGGCTTTTTTCGGTCATATAAGACCAAAAAAAAGTTTTCACAAGCTGTTTCACTTGAACCTCGTAACAAGTATAGAGCTTGAACACAGTAATTCTATTTCACTTTTTAGCAGATGAGGAAGCCAGAGTTTACAGGTGTTATCAAACTTGACCAAGTCACACAGCTAATAAATAACAAAACCTCAATAGAGGTCAAAAGACACATATTCTATAGCAGTGCTTCTAATGTAGAGACCAATGACCTGGGGACTGTGTTAAAATGCAGGCTGAAATGCCTGAGGATCTAAATTTCTAGCAAACTCTCAGGTGATGCCAATTCTGCTGGTCCTCAGGTGACACTTTGAGAAGCAAGATTTTAGAAGACTGGAATATAATGTTCTTTCCACTATGGCACTTGAATCAGAAAGGAACAAATAAATTAGACTTTTGCTATTATACAATTAAGAAAAAAACTTCTTTAATGAGAACAACTATAATCTTTTTTTTGTAATGCATTATAATGATAATAGAATTATCATACAACTGTATGATAAAATTAAGTGCAATGCCTTAGAATATATTAAAAGGAAATATGTTATACATACCATATAAAAATTTTAAAATTGCTTGCATAAACATTTTTAATAACAAGCATAATTTGTAATTTGATATGTAAAATTTCTCAAAGAAATCTTCTGTTTCCAAATAATAAAAATACTATTCAATTTTAGATGTGATTTGGAAATAAAAATATATACCTCTTTTCTTAGTGATCTCTGAATATACAAGAAGTGTACTAGGATTAACAGGAATGAATCTACTGGTTAATGACATAAATTTTACAACATAATTTAAAAAGCAAAGACATATAATGCAGAGTATCCATACATGGATTAAACTATATAATTCAGATAAAACTAAGGGTAAGTTAAATAAAATAAGTTAAAAATAATTACCAACATTTATTGAGCACATATTATGAACTTGACCAATATTATCTCATTTAATCCTTAAGAATGTGAAGTGTGATTCCCAATTTATAGATGAGGAAATAGATTCTATAATAAAGTAAATAACTTGCCTAAAAGCAACAGCTAATAACATAACAGCTAAGTAACATATCTGAGATTTAAACTGAAAGCCTGTATTCTGTTTTGCCTTTGTTGAAAAATAAAAAATACTGTATTTCAAAATAGCATGGAAAAAATGTTCACTGTTAAGAAATACTTTCCTTCTATTTAGTGTGCTAGTGAGATACTAAAAATTGCTGACTCAAGTCAGATAATTCTGTAATCATAGGTATTAATGTACATATTATTGCAGATAACTTTACTCTTCTATCTTATTCCTATTAAGAGATAGAAAAAGTAAGTTCTGCAGATTAGTTATTTATTACCAACTGCATTATAATGTCTTGGTAAAATCTGGACCAAATTCAGTACTGTGCTTTGAATCCCCCATAGCAACAAAATCTGTGATTCTAAATTATGGTAGTTTATTGGTGGTTGTTAAAAACCTGGGACAGACAATGATTCAGAAATACATATAAAGGTTGAGATAAAATTTTAAAAGAATTGTAAATGTATCTGAATAAAAGTTTTACAAATGAAATCTTAATATAGCTGATTTTATTTTATATTTTAAGGAACATATTTGGTATATGGCACAAGAAGTTTTATAACTTCATATTTTTAGGTTACCTCCTGAGCAATCTTTATGTAATGTATACTCAATGAACTGATCAGATAAGAACAGAGGCTTCATAGAACAAGAACACTTACACGGCAATATCTTAACCTAATTCATTAAAGCCACATGCTCTTGGGAGAATCAAAGTCCTCACTCTTTGTTATTTTGTAAAATGAAAAGATTTCCACAGGTCAAATACTTCCACACCATCACAGGCAGTCAGGACCTGCCTCCAATTACTCAGAAATCTGATCCTAGATGGCTTTAGCAGGTAGCAACACTGCCTAGACTAGCCACATCTTTTCTACTTTCACTTGGCATTGGGGGGAAGGGGGGAATTTTCTTTTTTTTTTTTTGTGGTACGCGGGATTCTCACTTCCGTGGCCTCTCCCGTTGCGGAGCACAGGCTCCGGACGCGCAGGCTCAGCGGCCATGGCTCACGGGCTCAGCGGCCATGGCTCACGGGCCCAGCGGCTCTGCGGCATGTGGGATCCTCCCGGACCGGGGCACGAACCCGCGTCCCCTGCATCGGCAGGCGGACTCTCAACCACTGCGCCACCAGGGAAGCCCGGAAGGGGGGGATTTTTGACATAATAATCCATTTCTGAATTCTGCATGTAATTCTTTTCTTAGAAGTATTACTTATTAAGTAATGTTCACTACTAAAGTCTTTATATTGGATATAATTGTAAAATCTAATCTTAATCTATTGTTTTTTAATTTTTAACATTTGCATTTACCAGCAGAAAGTGATATTTCAATATGATATATTATTTCTTTTTTCAAAATAAGATGAACAAAAATATATTTGTGCTAAGGAAGCTGATTATTGGCAGAAACTAAGCATTTAATTCTAACCACAGATTCAAAATTTGTGGATGTGAAATTTTAAGTGGCATAAAGCTATTTAGGAACTACCCTGTGATCCCCCAGAATCTTTAGCATGACTTTTTTCTAGCACTTACCAGAATAATACTATCTAGCACAGTACTATAATCATGTATTCCTTTCCCCAACTAAGTTGCTTAAGAGAGAAAAATGTGTCTTAATTATGTGTATATCCACTGACTTTAAGAGACTGCCTCAAATATAGTTTCAGCTAGATAAATAATCAAAACATTTCAAAAATTTTAAACAAATAATGAATCTGAATTCCCTTCAGAATCTAGGCACATAAAAGATACTGCATATACCCTATCTTTCTGTATAGTATCTATACAGAAAGAAATATATCTCAATATTGCTTGTACAATATTATTAGTCAAAGAACAAGCAAGTCAGTAACTACCCTTTCAATAAAACAGACATATAATGTCTTTGTATTATATTCAATAAAACAAATGCAAACACAAGAAGAGACTGAGTTGGTATTCCACTAACACTAGGCATTCATATACTGCCACCCTGTGTCCAAAATAATGTGAACTAAGGAATTACGGTTCTAATGTAAAAGTTGAAAAGCTATTGTACTCTAACTATGCTTTTTAAAAAATTATGGAAATATACTGACATTAAAATCAAATAAGAATGGTCCTTTTCTTAATTTGCCCAAAAAAGTTTACTCACAGGCCAACTTTAAAGCAAAACATATATATTTAAAATTTCTCTAATAACATTTGTCTGGTCCCTAATAATATTTATCTATACTTAATACCTGATACATCATACAATTGAGCATAACAGTCTATATTTCATTTTGTTGAATATTTTCAACAGAGAAATATTTCATAGTGTTTCATACAAAGAATATAATATCGAGGTACTCTGTTAACCAGGCAATTTTGAGGATCACAGGACCTTAACTGTTAATCTAAAACTTTAAAAATCAGTTTCCCATCTTGGATTTTTATGATTTAACACCCTGAGATACATGAATAGAAAAACCTATATGGAAAAGAGAAGACTTAGCAGTCTTCTTGCAACAATTTTTACATTTAATGCTAAAAGTTGAAGCACAAGTTCAGGATCTAGATAATAAGGTATATATAAAAACCTTAACTCACATCTTGTATTATTTAGAATTTACGATGATATCAAACAGCTGGGTTGAAACGTATCTTTGCTTCATGAACTTAAAAATTAATAATAAGAAAAAAAACCTACCATGTATTCTGGTCTTTAAGTTAACGGTCCAAATTTTTCACTAACCTATGCTAGTTTTCCCTCAGTGGAAAGAGTAATAACTTAGGAATAAGAAAACCTATTTCTTAGGCTAGGTTATGTTTTTTTTCCCCCTTCATTCTATTGGTAAATTCGATGATAATTCAAATTTTTGCTAAATTAAATAAGAAAAATCTATTATTTCAATAATTAAAATTAATAATTTGTTTTCAGCTAAAGAAAGAAAAATGTTTTAAATTTCATTCTAATATAGCACAACCTGAATTCCTGACACTAAGGATTCTGGAAAGCTAAAGCAGTAATGCACTTCCTTGTTTTTATTTTGCAATATTAGATTGAACTAATGTTCCTCTAGATGAAAAACAGTAAGTAAGAGCAAAAAAATAAAAATAAAAAGCTTCAACAAATTTTATCTCTTCTCAAGCCAAATAACATTTTTTGGAGAATCTAAATCTAAGTATTCACCAGTAAAATACTTACCTTTTCTACTAGTGGTATTAACTGCTGGTGTTCTGCTAAAGTCTTTAACAATTCCATAATGAACGGCAGATAATTATGCTTCCTTCTGATATTTTCAATCTGAAAATAAAACATGTATCAAACCACACTAACTTTGTATTTTCACTAAGTTTCTGATATTTTAATTTTTGCCTCCAACTCAAAATAGAAATGGAAGAAAATCCTCCATTCTCATTAAAAAAAATATGAGAAATAATGAGATTTCCATTGCCATTGAGAATAAAGACTAATTACAATAAAACATGTGGAGAGAGTTCCCTGGGTGTCGCTTCCTACTCTTGGCTTAGCAAATAACAGAGGCTTCTAAAAGTCTAATCTGAGATAATTTATGAAAACTTAACTTATGAAAGCAAACTTGGAGGGACTTCCCTGGTGGCGCAATGGATAAGAATCCACCTGCCAATGCAGGGGACACGGGTTCAACGCTGGTCCGGGAAGATCCCGCATACCGCAGAGCAACTAAGCCTGTGCGCCACAACTACTGAGCCTGCATGCCACAACTACTGAAGCCCATGTGCCTAGAGCCTGTGCTCTGCAACAAGAGAAACCATTGCAATGAGAAGCCGGTGCACCGCAACAAAGAGTAGCCCCCACTCACCACAACTAGAGAAAGCCCACTCACAGCAAACAAAGACCTAACACAGCCAAAAATAAATACAATTAAATCTTTAAAAAAAAAAAAAAAAGGAAAGCAAACTTAGAAGGCCCACATGATAAATTAACACTCTCGCTACTACACCTATGTAAATAATAAGGCCATGCCTAATAAGACCAGCTTTATTGTGTGATTAAGAACAATCTTTCTTTGACATTATTTTTGACCAAAAGCAAATAAACTGTAGGGACTGTCTGTGCTTCAGTGGAAAACTATGCATTGTCTAAAGTATGCTCTCCCAAGTTACGTGATTGCAACCTTTCACTGTCTGGTAGAGGTTCAATTTACTTCCCTTCCCATAGGGAAAGAAAAAAGTTTCCATCTTTTGTGAATTCGTTTCAACATTCCTATACTTCATATAAATATGAGCTTCTTTGACTTCTTTGAAATAGTTGTGACACCTTACAGGTTCGCTCAATTAACGAACTAAATAAAATCTTAACATGTTCATTTTATACCAGTATGAGAATCATTTTATTTTTTTGAACAAAGCATTCTCCAACAATGTAGCAAAGATTCTAAAAACTTAGTTTTATTTTAGGTAAATATTAAAAACTAGTTAATTATGTAACAACACTGCACAATAATATAAAAATAATATGTAGGGGTTTTTTTTATATCACATAAATTAGAAGATAACATTCAAGTTTTCATCCCTTACTTTCCTGTCACCATATATCCAGCCCTCCTTTTTCCTGCCTGGAATACTATGGAGCCGGTCCCTACCACTTCCACCTGAAGAAATCCTACTAGTCCAAGGTCCATGTAGTCTAACAATCACATTGCTGGCTGTTAAGTGTGTTGCAAAGCAGTGTCCTGACACTGTGGTAAGCAACAGAAAGAAAAAGAACAATCCCTGACTTCAGCTGAGCTTAAAATGAAAAACAGCTTTTTCTACTGTGACAAACATGACAAATTGAATAAGTACCATTTCCAAAGTCCTATAAAATTTGAAGTTTCCTTCACTTTTTTCACTCTCTGAAAAAATCAGGAGGAGCTTCAAGATGGCGGAAGTGTAAGACGCGGAGATCACCTTCCTCCCCACAAATACATCAGAAATACATCTACACGTGGAACAAATCCTACAGAACACCTCCTGAACGCTGGCAGAAGACCTCAGACCTCCCAAAAGGCAAGAAACTCCCCACGTACCTGGGTAGGGCAAAAGAAAAAGGAATAAAGAGACAAAAAGAATAGGGACAGGACCTGCACCAGTGGGAGGGAGCCGTGAAGGAGGAAAGGTGTCCACACACTAGAAGCTTCTTCGTGGGCGGAGACTGCGGGTGGCGGAGGGGGAAGCTTCGGAGCCGCGGAGGAGAGCGCAGCCACAAGGTGCGGAGGGCAAAGCGGAGAGATTCCCGCACAGAGGATTGGTGCCGACCAGCACTCACCAGCCCGAGAGGCTTCTCTGCTCACCCGCTGGGGCGGGCAGGGGCTGGGAGCTGAGGCTTGGGCTTCGGTCGGATCCCAGGGAGAGGACTGGGGCTGGCGGCGTGAACACAGCCTGAAGGGGCTAGTGCGCCACGGCTGGCCGGGAGGGAGTCCGGGAGAAGTCTGGAGCTGCCGAAGAGGCAAGAGACTTTTTCTTGACACTTTGTTTCCTGGTGCATGAGGAGAGGGGATTCAGAGAACTGCTTAACGGAGCTCCAGAGACGGGCGCGAGCCACGGCTATCAGCGCGGACCCAGAGACGGGCATGAGACGCTAAGGCTGCTGCTGCCCCCACCAAGAAGCCTGTGTGCGAGCACAGGTCACTCTCCACACCACCCCTCCTGGGAGCCTGTGCAGCCCGCCACTGCCACAGTCCCGTAATACAGGGACAACTTCCCCGGGAGAACGCACAGCATGCCTCAGGCTGTTGCAACGTCACGCTGGCCTCTGCCGTTGCAGGCTTGCCCCTCATCCATACCCCTCCCTTCCCTTGGCCTGAGTGAGCCAGAGCCCCCGAATCAGCTGCTCCTTTAACCCTGTCCTGTCTGAGCGAAGAACAGACCCCCTCAGGTGACCTACATGCAGAGGCAGGTCCAAATCCAAAGCTGAACCCCGGGAGCTGTGCGAACAAAGAAGAGAAAGGGAAATCTCTCCCAGAAGCCTCAGGAGCAGCAGATTAAATCTCCATAATCAAATTGATGTACCTGCATCTGTGGAAAACCTGAATAGACAACGAATCATCCCAAACTGAGGAGGTGGACATTGGGAACAACAATATATATATATATATTTCCCTTTTTCTCTTTTTGTGAGTGTGTATGTGTATGCTTCCATGTGTTATTTTCTCTGTATAGCTTTGCTTTTACCATTTGCCCTAGGGTTCTCTCTGTACTTTTTTTTTTTTTTTAGTATACTTTTTAGCACTTGTTATCATTGGTGGATTTGTTTTTTGGTTTGGTTGCTCTCTTCTTTCTTTCTTTCTTTTTATTTATTACTTAAAAACTTTTAGTTATAATTATTTTTTATTTTAATAACTTTATTTTATTTTACCTTTTTCTTTCTTTCTTTTTGTCTCCCTTTTATTCTGAGCCGTGTGGATGAGAGGGTCTTGGTGCTCCAGCCAGGCATCAGGGCTGTGCCTCTG
>NC_041217.1:8841613-8843871 GCF_002837175.3 Physeter macrocephalus | reverse complement strand
TTTGGTTTGGTTGCTCTCTTCTTTCTTTCTTTCTTTTTATTTATTACTTAAAAACTTTTAGTTATAATTATTTTTTATTTTAATAACTTTATTTTATTTTATCTTCTTCTTTCTTTCTTTCTCTTTTTTTTCCCTTTTATTATGAGCCGTGTGGATGACAGGCTCTTTGTGCTCCACCCCAGGGGTCAGGGCTGTGCCCCTGAGGTAGGATATATATATTTCCCTTTTTCTCTTTTTGTGAGTGTGTATGTGTATGCTTCCATGTGTTATTTTCTCTGTATAGCTTTGCTTTTACCATTTGCCCTAGGGTTCTCTCTGTACTTTTTTTTTTTTTTTAGTATACTTTTTAGCACTTGTTATCATTGGTGGATTTGTTTTTTGGTTTGGTTGCTCTCTTCTTTCTTTCTTTCTTTTTATTTATTACTTAAAAACTTTTAGTTATAATTATTTTTTATTTTAATAACTTTATTTTATTTTATCTTCTTCTTTCTTTCTTTCTCTTTTTTTTCCCTTTTATTATGAGCCGTGTGGATGACAGGCTCTTTGTGCTCCACCCCAGGGGTAAGGGCTGTGCCCCTGAGGTAGGAGAGCCAAGTTCAGGACACTGGTCCACAAGGGACCTCCCAGCTCCACGTAATAGCAACAGGAAAAATCTCCCAGAGATCTCCATCTCAACACCAAGACTTAGCTCCACTCAAGGACCAGCAAGCTACAGTGCTGGACAGCCTATGCCAAACAACTACCAAGACAGGAACACAACCACATTCATTAGCAGAGAGGCTGCTTAAAATCAAAATAAAGCCACAGGGCTTCCCTGGTGGCGCAGTGGTTGAGAGTCCGTCTGCCAATGCAGGGGACGCGGGTTCGTGCCCCGGTCTGGGAGGATCCTGCATGTCGTGGAGCGGCTGGGCCCGTGAGCCATGGCCGCTGAGCCCGCGCATCGGGAGCCTGTGCTCCGTAGAGGGAGAGGCCACAACAGTGAGAGGCCTGTGTACCACAAAATAAATAAATAAATAAAGCCATAGACACCCCAAAACATACCACCAGACGTGGACCTGCCCACCAGAAAGACAAGATCCAGCCTCATCCACCAGAACACAGGCACTAGTCCCCTCAACCAGGAAGCCTACACAATCCACTGAACCAACCTTAGCCACTGGGGACAGACACCAAAAAAACCAGGAAATACGAACTTGCAGGCTGCGAAAAGGAGACCCCAAACACAGTAAGTTAAGCAAAATGAGAAGACAGAGAAACACACAGCAGATGAAGAAGCAAGGTAAAAACCCAGCACACCTAACAAATGAAGAGGAAATAGGCTGTCTACCTGAAGAATTCAGAATAATGATAGTAAAGATGATCCAAAATCTTGGAAATAGGATGGAGAAAACACAAGAAACGTTTAGCAAGGACCTAGAAGAACTAAAGAGCAAACAAACAGTGATGAACAACACAATAAATGAAATTTAAAATTCTCTAGAAGGGATCAATAGCAGAATAACTGAGGCAGAAGAACGGATAAGTGATCTGGAAGATAAAATAGTGTAAATAACTATTGCAGAGCAGAATAAAGAAAAAAAAAATGAAAAGAATTAAGGACAGTCTCAGAGACCTCGGGGACAACATTAAACGCACCAACATTCGAATTACAGGGATCCCAGAAGAAGAAGAGAAAAAGAAAGGGACTGAGAAAATATTTGAAGAGATTATGGTTGAAAACTTCCCTAATATGGGAAAGGAAATAGTTAATCAGATCCAGGAAGCACAGAGACTTCCATACAGGATAAATCCAAGGAGAAACATGCCAAGACACATAGTAATCAAACTATCAAAAATTAAATACAAAGAAAAAATATTAAAAGCAGCAAGGGAAAAACAACAAATAACATACAAGGGAATCCCCATAAGGTTAACAGCTGATCTTTCAGCAGAAACTCTGCAAGCCAGAAGGGAGTGGCAGGACATATTTAAAGTGATAAAGGAGAAAAACTTAAAACCAAGATAGTCTACCCAGCAAGGATCTCATTCAGATTTGAGGCAGAAATTAAAACCTTTACAGACAAGCAAAAGCTAAGAGAATTCAGCACCACCAAACCAGCTTTACAACAAATGCTAAAGGAACTTCTCTAGGCAGGAAACACAAGACAAGGAAAAGACCTACAATAACAAACCCCAAACAATCAAGAAAATAGTAATAGGAATGTACATATCGATAACTACCTTAATGTAAATGGATTAAATGCTCCAACCAAAAGACA
>NC_041217.1:8840614-8841515 GCF_002837175.3 Physeter macrocephalus | reverse complement strand
TAAGACAAGGAAGGGTATTATATAATGATCAAGGGATCAATGCAAGAAGATATAATAAGAGTAAATATTTATGCACCCAACATAGGAGAACCTCAATACATAAGGCAAATACTAACAGCCATAAAAGGGAAAATGACAGCAACACAATCATAGTAGGGGACTTTAACACACCACTTTCATCAATGGACAGATCAACCAAAATGAAAACAAATAAGGAAACACAAGCTTTAAATTATACATTAAACAAGATGGACTTAATTGATATTTATAGGACATTCCATCCCAAAACAACAAAACACACTTTCTTCTCAAGTGCTCATGGAACACTCTCCAGGATAGATAATATCTTGGGTCAAACCAACCCTTGGTAAATTTAAGAAAATTGATATCATATCAAGTATCTTTCCCGACCACAATGCTATGAGACTAGACATCAATTACAGGAAAAAAATCTGTAAAAAATACAAAAACATGGAGGCTAAACAATACACTACTTAATAACCAAGACATCACTGAAGAAATCAAAGAGGAAATCAAAAAATACCTAGAAACAAATGACAATGAAAACACGATGACCCAAAACCTATGGGATGCAGCAAACGCAGTTCTAAGAAGGAAGTTTATAGCAATACAATCCTACCTTAAGAAACAAGAAACATCTCAAATAAGCAACCTAACCTTACACGTAAAGCAATGAGAGAAAGAAGAACAAAAAACCCTCAAAGTTACAGAAGGAAAGAAATCATAAACATCAGATCAGAAATAAATGAAAAAGAAATGAGGGAAACGATAGCAGAGATCAATAAAACTAGAAGCTGGTTCTTTGAGAAAATAAACAAAATTGATAAACCATTAGCCAGACTCATCAAGAAAAAGAGGGAGATGACTCACATCAACAGAA
>NC_041217.1:8838876-8840313 GCF_002837175.3 Physeter macrocephalus | reverse complement strand
AGACAAAAATGTCACAAAGAAAGAAAACTACAGGCCAATATCACTGATGAACATAGATGTGAAAATCCTCAACAAAATACTAGCAAACAGAATCCAACAGCACATTAAACAGATCATACACCATGATCAAGTGGGGTTTATCCCCAAAATGCAAGGATTCTTCAATATATGCAAATCAATGTGATACACCACAGTAACAAATTGAAGGAAAAAACCATATGATAATCTCAATAGATGCAGAGAAAGCTTTCGACAAAATTCAACATCTATTTATGATAAAAACCCTGCAGAAAGTAGGCATAGAGGGAACTTTCCTCAACATAATAAAGGCCATATATGACAAACCCACAGCTAACATGATCCTCAATGGTGAAAAACTGAAACCATTTCCACTAAGATCAGGAAGAAAATAAGGTTGCCCACTATCACCACTATTATTCAACATAGTTTTGGAAGTTTTAGCCACAGCAACCAGAGAAGAAAAAGAAATAAAAGGAATCCAAATTGGAAAAGAAGAAGTAAAGCTGTCACTGTTTGGAGATAACAGGATACTATACATAGAGAATCCTAAAGATGCTACCAGAAAACTAATAGAGCTAATCAATGACTTTGGTAAAGTAGCAGGATACAAAATTAATGCACAGAAATCTCTTGAATTCCTATACACTAATGATGAAAAATCTGAAAGAGAAATTAAGAAAACACTCCCATTTACCATTTCAACAAAAAGAATAAAATACCTAGGAATGAACCTACCTAAGGAGACAAAAGACCTATATGCAGAAAATTATAAGACACTGATGAAAGAAATTAAAGATGATACAAACAGATGGAGAGATATGCCATGTTCTTGGATGGAAAGAATCAACATTGTGAAAATGACTATACTACCCAAAGCAAGCTACAGATTCAATGCAATCCCTATCAAATTACCAATGGCATTTTTTACAGAATTAGAACAAAAAAATCTTTAAATTTGTATGGAGACATGAAAGACGCCAAAGAGCCAAAGCAGTCTTGAGGGAAAAAAACAGAGCTGGATGAATCAGACTCCCTGACTTCAGACAATACTACAGAGCTACAGTAATCAAGAGAGTATGGTAGTGACACAAAAACAGAAATATAGATCAATGGAACAGGACAGAATGCCCAGAGATAAACCCACGCACATATGGTCACCTTATCTTTGATAAAAGAGGCAAGAATAGATAGTGGAGAAAAGACAGCCTCTTCAATAAGTGGTGCTGGGAAAACTGGACAGCTACATGTAAAAGAATGAAATTAGAACACGTCCTAACACCATACACAAAAATAAACTCAAAATGGGTTAAAGACCTAAATGTAAGGCCAGACACTATCAAACTCTTAGAGGAAAACACAGGCAGAACACTCTATGACATAAATCACAGCAAGATCCTTTTTGACCCACCTCCTAGA
>NC_041217.1:8821051-8838671 GCF_002837175.3 Physeter macrocephalus | reverse complement strand
TCTAAAAAAAAAAAAAAAAAAAAAGAAAGGTCATGAAGAACCTACGGGCAAGACGGGAATAAAGACACAGACCTACTAGAGAATGGACTTGAGGATATGGGGAGGGGGAAGGGTAAGCTGAGACAAAGTGAGAGAGTGGCATGGATATATATACACTACCAAACGTAAAACAGATAGTGGGAAGCAGCCGCATAGCACAGAGAGATCAGCTCGGTGCTTTTTGACCACCTAGCGGGGTGGGGTAGGGAGGGTGGGAGGGAGAGAGATGCAAGAGGGAAGAGATATGGGGACATATGTATATGTATAACTGATTCACTTTGTTATAAAGCAGAAACTAACACACCATTGTAAAGCAATTATACTCCAATAAAGATGTTTAAAAAAAAAAAGCTTATCAGACAGACTGCAAGTGAAGGAGGATGACATTATTAAAGACAGCCTTGCTTAATATTTTACTCTGAGTTATATAATGTTTGACATAATTAAAATAAATTTTAAAAATGTAAAACCCTAAAAAAAGTGCAAAGCAAAATTTAAAAAACGAATCCAACTTTGTATTAAATTGGTGACAGGATGACACCAAGAGAAAATTTTTTCAGATGAATTTTAAAATATGCTAATTTGATTGCATCCAAAATGAAATAGATCCTAACGAAAAAATTCACTGAAGAAAAAACTGCTCAGTTGTTATTAACACTACTGGCACTGTTATTCTGAACTTTTTTATATATACATACAAATACAGATAGCATAAAGCAAATAGGTAGTTATGTCAATGTTGATAGAAACCAAGACTTTCAGCTGAAAAGATACAAATGCTTAACTTCAAATATAAAGCCCTTTAATCCTAAATTTGAGTATTAATATGAATTCATGTTGCATTTTCTCTTCAAAAATAAAAGAAGAAACAAATAAAAACGTATTTCTTAGCTCTGGAAAGTCCTAGAAGTAATGAAGAATCAGTATGACTGAGCACCCTGAGCAACCAGATAATGGTTTCTAAATACCATTTCTCACCAAAAGCACTCAGGACTTCTTGAAGAAATGGCTAATTCCAAGTCTGAAGCGGGAAATGTACAAGATGAGTCTGAAACATCTTGTCATACTAGAAAGCAAGGAAGCTATCAAAGATGAAGAGAGTCACATCAAAAGGACTTAGGAGACAGCCTGAAGTGGCTTCCAATGGCTACAGAAGGGATAATTTGCACATCAATAATAACTGCACTGAACTTTAGCATCAAATATGTTAAATATCTGTTTGTAATAATACTTGAAAAAAAAAAAAAAAAAGGAAAGAAACCTCACTAGTTACCTTTGTAGGATGCCAGGGAATCAACACATTATTCTGAAAAAGTGTAAATGATGGGGAAAAAACAATCAAGCTTTCAATATACCTTCATGTCAAAATATACCACTCTATACTAAAACATTAAAGGAACAAATAAAAAGTACATACCTTATATCTTTTTAATTTCTGTACTTCTTCTTCAATAAGCATCTGATTTTTGGCAACCTCTGACTGAATAGCACTTAACATGTTATTACCCTGATCTGTATCCATGGGTTCCTCCTTAGGGGAAAGAAAAAGAAACAGCACACCCTAATGACTGATGCTTAAGTCTAAACTATTTTTAAATGATAAACATAGTACAATCACTTTCAAATTTTATTCTTAATATTGGTGATGGAATACCAGCTTACTAACTGCAATATTAAAGGATAAAAGCTAAGTAGTATCTTCCAATTTTCTATGTTCTACAACAATACATATGAATTTTTATCTAAAAACAATCTATACTGTAGCAAACTGAATTGCTACAATCTGCTGTTGAGCTATCAAGTAAATCTGCTTAAATATACTCATGAAAATGTGATCAAAGGAATGTAAAAAAAAGTCTTTGTCTAGTACTAATTCTCTTCTCCAATCATATTTACTAGAAAGATAATCATCATAAGGAATAGTAAAGATTACATGTGAATCTATGTGCCCAATTGATTCTGTAAGAAATATATTCTAACTTGCTTAATTATATAATGAAATTACAGTAAATTGTTAACTTATTTAGCACATACTATTTGTCAGTCACTTTTTTAAGTGGTTTATATATACTTTATCTCAGTTATTCTTCACAACCACCTTTTAAGGTAAATAGTATTATCCCTACTTTACATGAAGAAACCGAGGCACAAAGAAATACACTCAAAATCATACTTCCACTAAGTGGCAAAGGCAGGAGCTGGATCTAAGAAGCCTGACTCCAGAGTATATTCTCTTAATCACCACTCAGGATACTTGATTAAATCTATATTTCAGACAAAGAAAGAAGGAAGAAGGAAAAAAGGAAAGGAGAAAATAAAGTTTCCCTGAGAGAATAACTAAACTAGAAGTTTGTACATAAAAACATGGCCACAAACCTCAGCAAGTTGTCTTTGTAACTCTGCTATCTTCTGTTCATATATCATTTTTCTGTCAGACACAATGGCCATTAAGTTAAATCGAATTTCACCTTCACTGTACCTAAAAAAAATTAAAGTTTATAATGCAGTAAAGAAATGTAACACTATTAAAAAAAAAAAAAAGAAATGTAACACTATTACAATTAAGATAATCTATTGTGATTACCCCCTTATTCTCTGGGGTAAACACAGATCTACCAATTTGCTAACCATAAAAACTGACATTTAAAAAAAATCTTTCCTAAAGAGAAGTTACAACCAGTATCACAAAAATACAAACAATCATAAGAGAATACTATGAAAAATGATACACCAACAAATTGAGCAACCTAGAAGAAATGGATAATTTCCTAGAAACAATCTTCCAAGACTGAATCAGGAAGATACAGAAAATCTGAACAGACTGATTATTAGTAATGTAATTGAATCAGTAAACAAAAAAATCCCAACAACCAAAACTCCAGGACCAGAGGACTGCACAGGGGAATTCTACCAAACATTTAAAGAGGAGTTAATGCATTTATTTCTCAAACTATTCCAAAAAGCTGAAGAGGAGGGAATACTTCCAAACTCACTCCATGAGTCCAGCAATACCCTGATACAAAAACCAAAGACACTACAGAAAAAGAAAATTACAGACCAATATCCCTGATGAACACAGATGCAAAAATCCCCAATAAAATATTAGCAAACAGAATTCAACAATACATTAAAAAGACTGCACATAATGATCAAGTGGGATTTATTCCAGGGATGCAAAGATGGTTCAGTATACACAAATCAACCAATATTATAACTACATCAACAAAACAATGGACAGAAATCACATGATCATCTTAATAGAGGCAGAAAAAGTATTTGACAAAATTCAACATCCATTCATGATAAAAACTCTTAACAAACTTGGTATAGACAGAACAATCTCAACATAATAAGGGTCATTTAAGCCAAACCCACAGCTAACATCATACTCAACAGTGAAAAGCTAAAAGCTTTTCCTCTAAGATCAGTAATAAGACAAGGATGCCCACTCTCACCACTTTTATTCAACATAGTATTAGAAGTCCTAGCCACAGCAACCATACAAAAAAAATAAAAGAAATAAAAGGCATCCAAATTGGAAGGGAAAAAGTAAAACTCACTATTTGCAGATGACATGATATTAAATACAAAAAAATCCTAAAAATTCTACCAAAAAACTATTAGAATAAGTGAATTCACTAAAGTTATAGCATACAAAATCAAAACACAGAAATCTGTTGCATTTCTGTACACTAATAATGAACTATTAGAAAGAGAAATCAAGAAAACAATTCCATTTACAACTGCATCAAAAAGAATAAAATACCTAGGAATAAAATTAAACAAGGAGATGAAAGACCTGTACTCTGAAAACTGTAAGATACTGATGAAAGAAACTGAAGACAACACAAATAGAAAGATATACCATGCTCATGGACTGGAAGAATTAATACTGTTAAAATGTCCATATCACCCAAAGCAACCTACAGATTCAATAATCCCTATTTTCACAGAACTAGAACAAATACTCCTAAAATTTGTATGAAACCACAAAAGACCCCAAATAGCTAAAGCAATCTTGGGAAAGAAAAAGGTGAAGGTATCATGCTCCCTGACTTCAAACTATACTATAAAACCAAAATAATCAAAACAGCATGGTACTGGCACAAAAACACATATATAGATCAGTGGAACAGAATAGAGTCCAGAAATAAACCCACAAAACACACAGTTAATTAATCTACAACAAAGGAGGCCAGAATATACAATGGGGAAAAAGTCTCTTCAATAAGTGTTGTTGGCAAAACTGGACAGCTACATGTAAAAGGATGAAACTAAACCATTTTCTCACACCATATACAAAAATAAACACCAAATGGATTACAGACTTAAATGTTAGACCTGAAACCATAAAACTCCTAGAAGAAACATAGGCAGTAGCTCTTTCACATTGGTTTTAGCAATAATTTTTGGATCTGTTCCCTCGAGCAAGGGAAACAAAATAAAAAATAAACAAATGAACTACATCAAACTAAAAAGCTTTTGCACAGCAAAGGAAAGCACCAACAAAATGGAAAGGCCGCCTACTGAATGGGACAAGATATTTGCAAATGATGTATCTGATAACTGGTTAATATCCAAAATATATAAAGAGCTCGCAATCCAGCAATTTCACTTCCAGGTATTTTTCCAAAGAAAACAAAAACACTAATTTGAAAAGATGTATGTACCCCAATGTTCATAGCAGCATTATTTACAATAGCCAAGATATGAAAGCAACCTAAGTGTCCACTGACTGATGAATGGATAAAAAAGATGTTTTATACACACACACAATGGAATATTACTTAGCCATATAAAAGAAGGAAATCTTGCCATCTGCAGCAACATAGATGAACCTAGAGGGTATTATGCTAAGTGAAATAAGTGAGACAGAGAAAAACATATATTATATGATTTCACTATAAAAAACAAAACAAATATAACAAAACAGAAACAAACTCAAACAAATTCAGATATAGAGAACAAACTAGTAGTTGAGTGGGGAATTGGCAGGGTAAGTGAAATAGGTGAAGGGGATTAAGAGGTATAAACTACCATTTAAAAAATAAATAAACAGGGATGTAACATTTAGCACAAGGAATATAGTCAATAATATTGTTATAACTTTGTATGATGCATAATCTATAAAAATATGTTGTACACCTGAAACTAATACAGTATTGGAAGTCAACGGTACTTCAATATAAATTTATTTAACACTTTTGTCTATAGACAGATAAATAAGCTTTCATATATGAAAGGAAAAAATCAGCTAAATTTCATCAATCACAAATATATTATTAAATGTTTTAGTACCTCCTAGACATTTGAAATAACGTGTTTTCATCAGTTCTCATACTTTCACAAAAAATATGGTAACTAGCAATTACCTTTTATCTCAATTAGAAAAAATAATTAAACTAAGACCTCACATTTGTTGAATTAATTTTACTGGCATCTTGATGGTACTAACTATATTCCTTACTATATAATTTTTTCCAAATCATGATTTTGTTTCTATTCTTCACTAATATATGTTTTACATTTCACTTGTACTTTTATCATATATAAATATATAAATATTTGTGTAATATGTTATAATCTCTTGTAAAATTTCTGAATACTATTTTATTTTCACTACTCTGATACCAATGAAACATCTTATAGTATAAGCTTGTTTATGGTAAGGATTGACATTGGAAAGATTATCCATAACATTATGTAAACGGCACTTAACCAGATGAAAACATGTAGAAAATGTAAGCATGTTTTTGTATTAGTTCACCTGCAAGAGCTTCTCATAAATAGTTCTATTCACTGGAAAGAATATGGCCCAGTATAACTACAGCACTTTGAACTATGTAAAAATGCTGTTTTAAAAACTCTACTTATGGGACTTTGATCTCCCTATTCCTCCCAGTAAAAAATATCAAACTAAAAAAATCTAGACATATATTTTTTTTTAATGAAAAAAATTAAAATTCTGAAGTGAAGAGAAGGCAGACATTCTAGGGAACCAGGGCCCAAGAATGACACTGGTGAAGTCTCTGGATTATCATTCTGCTGCATATGTCCTGGCCTTGGAGTTAAAGAAGTCATCAATTGAGAAATGCCAACAGGCACAGACAAAAAAAGCACCAACAATAGTCTGCTCTTTCTATCCAAACGGGAGAGGGGCAACCTCATGAGACAGAAAACGTTGAGACAATAACCACTCTACCATACCCAAACACAACTGAAAAAACTGACCCAAACCCTACCAGCCAGCAAAGGCTGGGTAGAAAGCCTGGACTTCCACCCCCACCAGGTTGTAACCCCCACCAGGTTGGGGTGGTGTCAGAAAAAGCTGTGTAGGGAGCTAGGACTTTCATCCCTGCAAACAGTAATGACATCTATTTGCAGTGTCAGAGGAAACTAAGTGAGAAGCCAAATGCGAAGTCACTACCATCCAGGAGTAAAGAAGCCCCCCTCCCAACTTTGGTATCAGTGGAGCCATGTAGAGAGCAGTCACAAGGCACTGCTACTCCTCCCGGCCATGGTAGTATCAGGGGAAGCCCTACTGGGGACCAGAACTCCCACCCCCTGCCCAGCAGTAACAAGGAACCCATTCCCACCTCAGGTGTCAATGAAGACAGAGTGGGGAACCTGGACTTCTACTTCCACCTGGCAGTAATGGGGTGGCATCCCTGATTTACCCTGCCAGAACAGTGCCCATAAAAACCATCTAAAAGAGAAGTTTTAAATAAGATCCAGAGTCTTATAATATAGTACTGAAAATGCCCAGGTTTCAATCAATAATCACTTGTCCTATTAAAAATCATGAAAACCTCAATTTGAATGACAGACATTCAACAGATACAGCGATGATAGATGTCCAAATTAACTGACAGAGACTTTAAAACAGCCATCATAAAAATGATCCAATGAACAATTATGAACACACTGGAAACAAAAAATAGAAAGTCTCAGCAAAGAAACAGAAGATATAAAGAAGAAACAAATGGAAATTTTATAACTGAAATATAAAACGATAAAAAAGCTCAGTGGGTGAGTTCAACAGCAGAATAGAGACAGAGGAAAGAATCACTGAACTGCAAAGTAGAACAACAGAAATTATCCAACTGAACAAAGAAAACAGACTAAGAAAAATAAAGAGAGCCCCAGGGACCTGTGGGACTAAAGCAGGAGACATTTGTGTCATTGGAGTCCTGGAAGAGGTGAGAAAGAGGGTGAGATTGAAAAAGTTCTCCAAGTTATAATGGCTAAAAACTTCCCATATTTGACAAGATATAAATGCAGATTCAAGAAGCTGAGCAAAATCCAAATAGAATAAATGCACAGAAATCCACACCAAGACACATCATACTCAAATATATGAAAACTAAAAACAAACCAAAAAAAAAAAGAATTTGAGACCAACAACAGGAGAAACACCACTATATCTATAGGGCAAAAACTGTCTGAACAACAGTGGATTTATCAGTAGAAACCATGGAGGCCAGAAGGGAGTGACATAACAATTTTCAGGTGCTAAAAGAAAAGACTATCAACCCGGAATTCTATACACAGTGAAAATAACCTTCAGAAATAAAAGGGAAATCAAGACATTCTTAGATGAAGAAAAACTAGGACTGTTTACAGCAGAACTACCCTAAAGGAATGGCTAAATGAAGTTTTCTAAACAGACAGGAAATGATAAAAGAATTGAGTTCTGGAACATGAAGAAGAAAGAACAATGGAAAAAGTAAAAATATGGGTAAATACATTTTCCTTCTCTTAAGTTTTTAAAATTACGCTTCATGGTTAAAACAAAAATTATAATACTGTCTGATGGAGTCCTAAATGAATGTAGTGGAATTATTTAAGACAATTATAACAATGGACAGTAAAAGTACATAAAGGAAGGTAAGATTTCTACACTTCACTCAAAATGGTAAAATGTTAACACCAGTAGATTGGGATAAGTTAGAGAAACCATTAGAAAAGCCATACAAGGAAATAAACTCAAAACCACTATAGATGTCTGAGTAACTCACAGAAAAGCAGGAAAAGGAAAACAGAGAAACAAACAAAAAAAACAGAAGAAAGAGAAAAAATTTAAATGGCAAATTTAAACCATAAGACATTAATAATTACATATTAAATATACATTTCATTTTATATGTAATTTTATAAATCCATTACATTCAATGTAAATGGTCTCAATCCACCAAGTAAGACAGAAAATGGCAGAGTGGACTAAAAAATATGATTCAATATATGCTGTCTATATGAAATTCACTTCAAATATAATGACATAGGTAGGTTGAAAGTAAAAGGATGGAAAAAATATATCATGCATATATGAATCAAGACAAAGCAGAAGTGGCTACATTACTGTGAGATAAAGTAAACTTCAGAGCAAAGAAAATTACTAGAGAGAAATATTGCATAATGATAAAAAGGTCAATCCACTAAGAAGAAATAGTGATCATAAATGTTTATGCAACAAACAAGAGACCTGCAGAATATGTAAGGGAAAAACTGATAAAACTTAAATTAGAAATAGCCAAATTCAAAACTGTGCCTATTTGCAAATGACATGATCATCTATCAATATGTAGGAAATGTCAAGGAATTCACAAAACTTTTAAAGCTGGTGGGTGAGTTTAGCAAGGTTGAAGGCTACAAGACAAAGAAAGAAAAACAATCTACTTTATTTCTACACACTAACAATGATCACATGGAACAAAAATGAAAATATAGTATCATTTGTAATCACTCAAAAGAATATGAAGTGCTTGGGTATAAATCTGACAAACTACGTATGGAACTAGCATGCGGAAAACTACAAAATGCTGATGAAAGAAATGAAAAGATCCAAATAAATGGATAGACATACAATGTTCATGGATTGGAAAAATCAATATAGTAAAAATGCCAATTCTCCTAAAATTGATGTTTGACACAATTCCTATCAAAATCCCAACAAGAATTTTTGTAGATACAAGATTATACTAAAATTTACATGGAGGGCAGAGTATCTATAACAGCTAAAACAATTCTGAAGAAACAGAATAAAGTTGGGGGCATCAGTCTACCTGATTTACAATACAGCCACAGTTATCAAGACTCTGTAGTACTTGCAGACAGCAGACAAATAGATCAATGGAACAGAACAGTGAACCAGAAATAGACCCACACAAATATGCCCCACTGGATTTGTTTTACAAGGGTGCAGCAGCAGTTCAGAGGAGGAAGGACAGGCTTTTTAACAAACGGTGCTAGACCAACTGGACAAACAGAGGAAAAAAAAAATGAACCTTGACTTAACTTCACACCACACAAAAATTAACTCAAAATAGATCATAAACTTATATGTAAAATGTTATATAAACCTTTTAGAAAAAAAGGAGAAAATCTTTGGGATCTAGGGCTAGGCAAAGAATTCTTAGATTGGACAGCAAAAATACAATTCACAGTGGGAAAGACTGACAAATTGGACTTCACTGGAATTAAGAGCTTTTGCTCTGTGAAAAACCATGTTGGGAGGAGGAGAGGATGGGCTATAGACTGGGAGAGAATATTTTCAGGCAACGTGTCTGACAAAGGACTAGTGATAGCTAGAGTATGTAAAGAACTTCAAGGCTCAAGAGTCAAAAAACCAATCCAATTACAAAATAAACAAAAGGCATGATTTTCAACATTAGTCACTAGGGAAATGCAGATTAAAACCACAGTGAAATATCACTATCCACCTATCAAAATGGCTAAGATAAAAAAATTTGACAAAATGCTAGCTAGCATGTGGAGAAACTGGATCACTCATACTACACTGCTGGTGGAAATGTAAAATAAAATAGTACAGCTACTCTGGAAGAGTTTGTCAATTTCTTAAAAAATTAAACATGTATTTACCATACAACTAGGTATTTATCCCAGAGAAATGAAAACTTATGTACACACAAAAATCTGTACACAAATGTTTACTGCAGCTTTATTCATAACAGCTAAAACCAGGAAATAATCCAGATGTCCTTCAATGGGTGAATGGGCAAAAAAATGGAATATCTATACCATAGACTACTACCCATCTATAGAAAAGAATGTACTATCGATATACTTAACAACCTGGATAAATCTCCGGAGAATTATGCTGAGTGAAAAAAGCCAATCCAAAACGGTTACATATTGTATGATTCCATTTATATAACATTCTTTAAGTAACAAAAATTATAGAACTAGGGATTAAGGATGGGGGAGGGTGGGGTTGGGGGCAGTGGCTGTAGCTATAAAAGGGCAACATGAAGAACCACTGTGGAGATGGAATTATTCTGTATCTTGACTATATCAACATCAATAGCTGGCTGTGACATTGTACCACAGTTTTACAAGATGCTACTCCTGCAGGGTAAGGTACACAGGAGCTCTCTGTATTATTTTTATAACTTAATGTGAATATATAATTATCTTGCAATAAAAAGTTTAATTTAATAAAAAAGACAGATACTCCTAAAAACAAAACTCTACAATAACTGTACAAAATATCTAACTTAATGGAAATGTGCATGTTTAACTTCTATAAAGACAAGATGACCTACCACGATGTAGAATTTAGAGATTTTCCTAATAGATTTCCTGAACACATTAATCCAATCAAAAGTAGATGTTCAATAAGTATTGCTAAAACAACGATAAAATAAAGGTTTAAAAACGAGAACATTAGTTATGCCAATAAGATTAGCTGAGCATTTACTTTTGTATCCTTTTTTCTATGACTGGCCTCACTGCGCTGATCCAATCATCTTGATTGCATGCACCTAGGAAGAAATGTAAAAGCATTTATGTCAAATAAAATCAACATTAATATTATTTCAAAAGTTTGGTCCAAAATATCTTTTTATTAATATTTTGACAAATTCAGGATAGTAAAAAACCTTTTAGCATAACTATGTTAAGCTCCAACTCTTACTTTCTTAGTAATGGTAAGGAGAAAGAGTATTATCATAATTTGCATTTCCACATTGTTGCGTCACTTAGCGGTGCTAAACAAATGTTTGAGAAAATAATGAACTAGGGAATTATTTCATTAAAACTCACGACTCTGTGAGATAAGGATAACTACCTTCATTTTACAGATGATGAGACAGAGGGCTAAGAAAAACCAGCTCACATATTAGTGACAAAATAAGGACTCAATCCTTTTCTGACTCCCCACCATCATAACCACAGGAAAAAAAAAAAAATGAAATCCACACACAATGCAAAACCAATTTTACCCAGTTTTTTAATCCTCTTTTTAACCTAACTTTTAGTATAGCCACCAGTTGTATAGCAAAACTGGCTGTTCTGTTTTATATTTTACTTCCTTTATATCTCATGGATCTAATGAATAGAGAATGGCTGACCAGAAAGAAGCCAAGAGAAAAAAATGCAGCGATCAGATCAACCCCCAAACCAAAGAAAATCAGCTTCTACAGAATTAAAAGAACATTCTATTAATTTTAAGAAACACAGAAAAATAAATATTTTTAAACATGTAAATCTGCATTAGATGAAGTATTGGTTCTAGACATGGGCACGGTCAATAAGAACAAGCAAAATGAAAGTGTTAATTTTTTTTTAATCCAAAAGTATAAAGTTTTATGGACAGCAGATAACATTAGATTCCATTAAAACAGGTTACACTGCACTTAAACCTAATTTTTAAAAAAAGAAAAAGAAAACTTAATGAGGTGAAAATAAGGACTTAAAATTCTTTTGTGGGTCTATTAGTTCATTACTAGATTAGAACCACCTCAAGCTCAATAACCATTTATCATTAGCTCAAGGTAGGAGGTGGGGTGGGATCAGGACAAATCCACCCTTTGGCACAAAGGGCAGCACATTAATGCACTCATTACATAGAAAAAAGTAGTTTTTAAAAGTTAACTGAAAAATTAAAAATAAATTATGTAATCTATGGGTTAAAAAAACTTTTCTTGTAGGAAAAAAACTAAAGGTCCCAATGCAACTACAGTAGTCAACATGTCCTAACTGCCTGTTACTTAATTTCATAAAGTACTGAAAAGCTTAAAGCCTGCACAGCATCACACCTCACAGTCACCTCCCCTTTCTAAACTTAAGCAGGACTAGGGCTAAACCAAAGGTGAACACCCAATCTTTTTTTCCTTATCAAAAGTGAAATACCAGGAATAGTAACCACATTACCTAAATCAATCGGTCCTTCTCTTAATCCATCTAATTCATACAGTCTTCCATTAACAGGAACATAACTGACAAAGTGAAAAGCATCTTCCTCTTTTGCTGATGTCTTTGCGTCAAATTCAAACATTTGCTGTCTACAGTGAAGAAAGAAACAGTGAGAGACAAAAAAACAAGAGACAGTATTTATTTCACATAAAGTATCTTTACCTCGCAAAACTGTTGTGTACTTGTCGAATCACATCCGAATTACTCAGTGCCAAACCTTTCATCTGAAATAAGTTTTAAGAATAGCCTATTAAAATAAGAACCACCACAAACAGGGCATTTTAGGAATAATACGACTGTACTCACAGCTGCATCGAAGCTTTGTGAAAATTCTTTAAACTCCGATAATGTGTCTCCTAAATGGACATCTTGATGGGTACAGTTCAATAACACACTTACTATGGCTTGAGTAGCACAAGCATTATTAATTACCTATAAAATATGAAAGCAAAAATATTATCGATTTGTTAAAAAAAACAGCATTTAACTGGTGACGATGACCCCCAAAATATGAAAAAAAGTTTCCAAATTTTATTTCATATAGTCTTAGCATAAACATAATAAACATGATCAATGCCCAATCTAATCTATTTTCAGGAATTTGCTGCATTTCTGGAGCTGAAGATTCTAGGAAATCGAATAAATTAAATGAATTCATAATATCAGTGAAAACCAATCCAGTTAGGGTAACTGGACCAATCTTTCCTGGTCTAAAACATAAATCTAATTAAACCAAAAGAGCTTGTCCTTCCCTCTTATTCACTTCCTCCTATGCTCACTTCTACCTATAAATATTCAACCCATATTTCAGTATCCAGCGCAAGCTCCAACTCACCGATGTGGCTCTTAGAGAACTTATCCAACAACCCATATTACTTTCTTCCCTCATTTGAATTCCTAAAAAACGTGTATATACTGTCTACATATTTTTCAATTCAGTCTTTACAGCGCTGTCATCTAGCTATTAACTGTTTATTTAACAAGTTATGTGGACCTTACATTCTAGTGAGAGGAGAGAACATTTAGATAGCATTTACTGTGTGTGGGTAATTTTCTAGGCACTTCACATGTATTAATTCTTTTACTCCTGTCAATCAACAGCCTATGAAGAAGGAGTAATATTATTATCCTCATTTTACATTTGTGGAAGCTGAGGCACAAAGAGGTTAAGTAGCTTGCCCAAAGGGCACAGAGCTAAGCAAGAGGCAGGTGATCTGGTTCTAGAATTTTGTGTACTTAGCCACAACATGAGGCTGGCTCTGTACATGTATGTGGTCTCTCCAACAAGATTATAACCTACTTATGGACAAGGGCTTCTGCCACACTCCCTACAGCATCTACACAGGGCTGAGATCACAGAGGTGGAAAGAGCCTCAGATGATCACTTTGAACACCAGCAAGGTTAACTGTAGAGTTAAATTAAACTTGATAAATGATTTTTTATAATACAGTTTAGTCCTATTGCTATATTTCATTACAATATTATAATTAAATACCATCTTCCAAAAATGCTAATTCACTTATGATCTTACAATTTGGTAAATTATTTCTATCTTGCCTGATTTCAAAAGAAAATTTTTCCATTATCTTCCCTCATTAACTCTTATACTCCTGTACTTTTTTTTGCCAGACTTCTGAAGTCTTGTGAGTACCCACCAGTTCTTACATTTTTGACTGCAGTATGTTTGAGGAATTCCTTGATAAGGCTGCTTTCTCCATTAGAGAACACTATCTTACTCCCAATTCTCAAAGTGATACCACCACATTCTTGTAATTCCTCTTACAGTATTTTGTACTCAAAACTATCTTATGATTGACGATTAAGGAAAAGTAACAGGAGATCTAGAATCCAATTAACATTGCTGCTGATTTCTTTTAATATGTATTCTGATATGAGTCACAGTTCTTTAGTAAACTTGGATGAAAATTTTTAAAGATTAAAGGAGACATCATAAAGGTCGTTAACTAAAACAAGACTTAGTGCTCCCTTATCTTGGGCCAAAATTATCTGGAGATGGGTTGGTAGAAGCGAAGTTAGCAGAAGTTAAAATTTATACTCATTCACACATCCTTTCAAAATGATGACACATTAAAGATATAATATGTACCCAATGCTAGGCTAGATGCTGAGGCTATGGCAGAGAATACTATCAAACATTCCTATGATCTAAGGACTTCAAGTCTGTAACCTATCACTTTAGGAATTTTTTTTTCAAACTCATCAAATTGTACACACTAAACGTGCAGTTTTTTGTGTACCAATTGTATTTCAATAAACCTTTTTTTTTTTAAAGGAAAAAAAGAAAAAAATCTCGCGGTTACTGATACTTCTCTTCCGGTGTTAATAAGGATTCACGCTGTCCACGATTTATTACAGCTCATTTTGCATATGTCTGAAGAACAGTCATTACGGTGTGCATCAGCGTAAACATACCGCTTCAGGTTTTTAAATGGGTTAAGTGCCACCAAGTGGTTATGTTATAAATAGCACAGTGGTCCCCTTATCCTTGGGGGATATCTTCCAAGATGCCCAATGGATCCCTCAAACATGGATAGTACCAACCTCTATATATATCATGTTTTTTCCTATACTAACAGGCTGGTAGCACACATGAGGGACAAAGGGATGCATCCCACGTGGGACAGTGAAGGACAGAATGAGATTTCATCACACTATTCAGAACGGCACACAATTTAAAACTTATGGTTTATTTCTGGAATTTTCCATTTAATATTTCAGCCAGAGTTGACTGAAACCACGGAAAGTAAAACAGCAGATAAGGGGGGAATACTGCACAGAATTACCAGAAAAAAAAAAAATTTAAGACATTAAAAAGTGCACAGCCATTCGTTCGTTCAAATATTTATTACAGAGCACTCACTGTGTGCTAGACATTGTGATAAATGCTGAACACTCAGTGAACAAGAGACATGTGGTCCTTGTCCTCGTGAAGCACTTAAAAACCACCTTATATACATCCATTTGGGAGAATTTTAACTTCATCTTTCTTCACAAAAAATTATTGAAGTATAAATTATATATATAGTCTCCAACGAGAAGGGGACAAACAAGGAACAAATTAAGACGAGATGTTCAAGAGACAATGAGCATATTGGTATGTATTAGTATGCTTGTAATCAGAGCATGGGGTCATTGGTTACCTCGTAAATCAGTGCCTTTAAGCAATTAGGAGTTCACACTAGGAGTAAGAGGTTTTTAACAGGAAATAACAGTAAATACAATGATTCAGAAAGGTTCAGTTTAAGACAATTTACAGGAGAGACTGAAGGTGGCTAAAAACAAACAAGATCCACTGGGTTGCTACTCTAATGCTAGTATGAAATAATAAAGGGCAATAGATTAATGGAGCAGGTAAAAGCAGGAACACCCAAAAAAGCAAGTCAGAATTCTAGGAGTCAGGAATATAACTAAAAATAAAATCAGATTTAAAAGAATAAGGGGATAGTAATAACAATCATATAAAACAATTTTGTAAATTTAAGCTAAAATGCAGAAATTTTTAAAAAAATCTTACCAGAACTAAGTCAAGAAAAAATAAGTAGCCCAAATAAGTCTTTTAACTATTAAATTGAAGTGGTAGTTAAAAATACACTCACAAAGACCAGGCACAGATGGTTTTATAGGCCAATACTATCAAAATTTGAAGAAACAGACCATCTAAATTTTAGATGGTCTAAATTGTCCAAATTCTTCAGGACAATAAGAAAAAGAGGAAATTCCAACTCAATTCATGAAGCCAGCACAACCCTAATACTAAAACTAGTCAAAGCCATTACAAGACAGGAAAATTAAGGCCATTTCATTCATAAATATAGATGTAAAAATTCTAAACAAATATTCCTGAATTAAATTCAACAGTGCATAAAAAGAGAATATGGGCTTACCTCAGATATGGAAGAATGACCAACTGGGCTTATCTCAGATATGGAAGAATGATTTAATATTAGAAAAATTTATAAATATAACTAACCATATTAACCTATTAAGAGGGAAAATAAACATGATCATCTCAATAGATGTAGAAAAGCATTTGAAAAAACGTAATCCTTCCATAATAAGGACACTTGCTAAATTATTAAAAGAATGTCCTTACCTGAACATTAAGAAAAAAAAAATCTGAAATGGGAAATGGTAAAAGCATTCCCTTTAAAATCACAGTGATTTTACTGGAGGTCTCAACCAGTCAATAAGATAAGAAAAATAAATTAGAGACATAAGGATTCAAAATGAGGAGATAAAACTGCTTTGTTTGACATAGTAATACAGATAGAACCCCCCCAAACCAACAAATAACAGAGATAATAGAGGTTAGCAAGATGGCTAAATATAATATTAAGACATAAGAATGAATTACATTTTTTAAAACCAACAACTAACACCTAGAAAATGTAACTGAAGAAAAGATTTATAATTATAACAAAGAGATCAAGGAATTAAGATAAATCTAATAAAAGATGTAAAACCTCTACAGAGAAAATTATGCAACATACTAAAGATAATAAAAGCATATCTAAAAATAAATAGATAAATAAAAGATCTTAACAGAGATACATACTACGTTCATGACTTAGTATCATGAAGATATAAATAGTCCCCAAATTGATACATATATTCAATGCTATTCCAGTCAAAATTCCAACAGAATATTTCACACAATTTGGTAAGATGACATTGAAATTTATATGAAGAACGTAGGGTCAAGAATAGCAAGGATATTTTTGAAAAAGAGGAGGGAGAAGAGACATGACCTATTAGATATAAGAACTTACGAAGAAGTGAAAGGAATTAAGACAGTGTGGTATTGGCAGAGAGACAGACAAATTGATCAGTAGAGTCCAGAAAGCGCACACACACACACACACACACACACACACACACACACACACGGAACTATGGTATAAAACAGAGGTGGCATGTCTGATAAATAGGGAAAATAATGGATGTTCAATGAGGTTAGAAAAAAAGGGTGATCCACATGGAAAAAGATAAAATTGAACCCGACTCATATAATATACCAAAATCCAACTCCCAATGAATTATGGACATAGATAGCAAAAATTAAAATTTAAATGCATAGGTAAATATCTTTTACAAATTCAGAGAGATAACAATTCCTTAAACAAGATGCAAAAAAGCATTGGCTCTAAAATACAAAATTAGGGCTTCCCTGGTGGCTCAGTGGTTAAGAATCCGCCTGCCAATGCAGGGGACACGGGTTTGAGCCCTGGTCTGGGAAGATCCCACATGCTATGGAGCAACTAAGCCCGTGCGCCACAACTACTGAGTCTGCACTCTAGAGCCCACGAGCCACAACTACTGAAGCCCGTGCACCTAGAGCCCATGCTC
>NC_041217.1:8762990-8820994 GCF_002837175.3 Physeter macrocephalus | reverse complement strand
CACCTAGAGCCCATGCCCCGCAACAGGAGAAGCCACTGCAATGAGAAGCCTGCGCACTGCAACAAAGAGCAGCCCCCGCTCACCGCAACTAGAGAAAGCCAGCGCGCAGCAACGAAGACCCAACGCAGCCAAAAATAATAAATAAATAAAATAAATAAATTTATAAAAATAAATAAATAAGTAAATAAAACACAAAATTCTGTTCATCAAAAGACACCCAGGGGCTTCCCTGGTGGCGCAGTGGTTGCGCGTCCGCCTGCCGATGCAGGGGAACCGGGTTTGCGCCCCGGTCTGGGAGGATCCCACATGCCACGGAGCAGCTGGGCGCGTGAGCCATGGTCGCTGAGCCTGCGCGTCCGGAGCCTGTGCTCCCCAACGGGAGAGGCCACAACAGAGGGAGGCCCGCATACCACAAAAAAAAAAAAAAAAAAAAAAAAAGACACCCAGAAAAGGTAAAACAATAAGGTGCCAACTTGGAGAAGCAGTATCATGAAGATATAAGCAATGCCTACAAATCAAAAAGTACAATTACTCCTACAGAAAAATAATTTAAGAATTTCACAGAAGAAACACATATGGCCACTAAGTACATCAACACCCTTTCAACATGATTAGTGCCCAGGGAGATGTAAACCAAGACCATAATGAAGTACCATTTAGAATGAGCGGGCTGGCAAAAATCCAAAAGGCCTCTGGGGCAATGGTTGAGAATCTGCCTGCCAATGCAGGGGACATGGGTTTGAGCCCTGGTCTGGGAAGATCCCACATGCCGCAGAGCAACTAAGTCCGTGTGCCACAACTATTGAGCCTGCGCTCTAGAGCCCGCGAACCACAACTACTGAGCCTGCGAACCACAACTACTGAAGCCCACGTGCCTAGAGCCCGTGCTCTGGAACAAGAGAGGCCACCGCCATGAAGAGCAGCCCCCGCTTGCCACAACTAGAGAAAGCCTGCACGCAGCAATGAAGACCCAATAACGAAGACCCAATGCAGCCCAAAATAAATAAATAAATAAATTTATTAAAGAAAAAAAAAAAGGCCTGACAATACCACGTATTGGAGTATGTGGCTACACAGTAACTCAGATATTGCTAGTAGGGGTGTAAACTGGAGTATCTACTTCTGAAAGCACTTTGATATTTCCTCCTAAAGTTACATTTACCTATCAGAAGAAGCACTGTTGTACTTTTACATATGTACCAGGAGAAATTTGCACAAATACAACAGGAGACGTACAAAAATGTATATAGCCACACAGTTTACAGTAATGCAAATGAAAACTCAAATGCCAATCTACAAAGAGTAAGCAATTACTTACTCTTCACGCACATTTGTGCAATTACTATTGTACAGCATGCAAAATAAGTTAACTATTTTGATAAACAACTAGTGGATAAATCTTAAAATATTAAGTCAAAAAAGTAAGTCTCCCAAAACTACAAAGAGCATGGTACTTTTTATCAAGTTAAAATTTTATATACACACAGCCCTTTTAGGATTAGAAAAAAATACAGAAAGTGGAAAGCAAGGCAACGATATACAGAATTCCACATGCAGGTTACCTGGATGAGGGGAGGGAGGAAGAGAGCTATGCGGGACAACGGGCGGGACAGAAGGAAATGATAGTTCGATGACATTTATCGAGGCGGTGAGTTCTTAGGTGCTTACTACGTTACTTAGTCACCAAACAAGTAAACAAATAAATAAAAGGAGGACATGAGCGTGTGTCATCAGTCAAGAATTATCATAATTCCATGCTGTGTACCTGAAGATCAACTTTTTAAAAAGGAAAAGAAAAACACACTCATCTTCACTGACTGATCTGTCCTCTTCCTTCATCACGTCTAATCATTACACATTAAAGGTGCTACTTTACCTCCTGAGTATTAATCAAATCTGTTCACATCTATCACTACTAACAGTCTTTTACCTGCTTTTGCATGGACTTCTACAAAAGCCTCCTAACTGATATGTAGTCTCATATCCTACACCACTCCCTCCTCCTCAAACACATTCCCCACACTGTAGCCAAAGTGATCTCTTCTAAATGAAAATCTGATCATGTCACCCTTCTTAAAACACCTCAATAACCTTCTCCTGCTCTTAGGATACAGACAAAAGGCTCAAGCATGCTCTGCCTCTGTCCACATCTTGGTAGGAAGTGGAGAGTTATTCTCTAATATCCACCTTCTCCCTCTTCCAGATGAACAGAGGACCCAAATTTTATCTGGGTCCATGTCCACCTGGAATGAGGACAGCTTCCCCCTCTGCTGCTAAGTACAGCCACGTGACTGAGTTCTGGACAAAGAGAAGAAAGCATGCAACATGAGCAAGTTCTAGAAAACGTCCGTAAAAAGAGAGTGTGTTGTCCGCTTCTACTGTCTTGAATGTGGAATTGAGATAGAACGGCTGAAACTCCCAACAATCATCTCAGACCATGAAGTAACCTTTGGAATAGAAAGCACACACAAAGGAACAAAACAAAAGAGCCTGCCATCTTGACGTGCTCCACGGTGAATGAGAAAGAGAAAAACTTGTGATTCTTATAAACCATTGTTTCTCTACACCTGATCGTACTGAACCCTGACTCACACACTGCTTGCTCAGCTTCATCATCTCCTACCACCCTGCCTGTGCGCTCTCCAGTCCAGCTACCCTGGCCTTCCTGTAACAGTACATTCTACTAGCCTTACTCGCTTTTACTATAAAGCTGTTAGTAATCTGGGATGATCCTCAACCTTTTCCCCCCAGTTAATACCTACTTAGCCTTTAGATTTCAGCTGAAACGTCACTTACTCAGAGAAGCTTTCTCTCTCAGATCTCCCTGAAGAGGTCAGTCTCATTTTTATGTGTGCAGTGAAGAATCTAGTCTTGCCCTAAGAGACGCCTGGCCTTTGCCCTTGGCTCCTGGGAGGTGATGTCTAAGCTCTTGAGAAGCCATGACTCACAAAAGTGTCTTCGTTTACCTGGGGGCTGCAGGCCACACAGATAGTCTCACAGTGTGACTTAGGGTGGGTTCTGGGTCAACAATATCATCTCAACCTCCAGGGTGGCTAGAGACTGAGGGCCAATAAAAACTCGATACCAAGAATCGGCTGAGATGGCCTGAGGGGCAGCACTCTGTGCACACCGTCCCACATCACTGCCAGTCAAGTTACAGCGCTGGCTTTGACCGCCCTGGGAGAAGACATGGAGCAGCTTTCCTGGACTCTGCCTGCCCTCTGTGTCTCTTCCCGTGGCTGAATTTAATCTGTGTCCTTTCACTGTAATAAACTATGTGACTGTAACAGATTTTGGTGAGGTCTATGAGTTTTTCTAACAAATTACAGAACCTGAAGGTGGTCTTGGGGACTCCCCAAACTTGCGACTATCAGAAGTGAGGGTGGTTTGTGGTACCCAAAACTCTGTAGCTGGTGTCCGAAGGGAGGGTAGTCTTAATAGATTATTTTTAAACTTCACAATACGGTTCTCATTTCACTCCATGCAGCACTTATTGCCACTGTAATTTTGTATTTCACTGATTAATACCAATCTCCTCCACTAAGCTCTAAACACCCTTGAGGAGAGGGCTCCTGACTGGTTATCATTCCCCAAGCACCTGGCACAGTGTCTGACACACTGCAGACACTCAATCATTCTTTCCTGAAAGACTGAACAGGTGAAGTCACACACACCTAGTACCAATGGCCTAAAGCAATAAGTCAGACAGACCTTAGCTTTCTCATCAGTGAAACAGTAACAAGACAACAATGTTTTGCAGAGAAGCAATGCCAAAAGGGTCATTCCTGGATCCTTATACACAAATTGTAACTGCTACAAGACACCTTCTTTTCTAGATATTTTGTTAATCAATGATCCACACATATGCACACTTCCAATTAGAGCATATGATTAGCATAAGACAGGCAGTACTACCTCTCTAAAACGATGCATCCATAAACACCCAAACTATGTATTTAGTTAATCTGTATGACATTATCACAAATAAATATAATAATAAATATAATTTTAATTAAATGTTTTAAATATCTGAAAATATTCCTCAGAGTCCAGAGACCCTGGATTGGAAATCTTTACTATAAGCTCTTGAAGCCTGGAACCAAGGATTATATATTTATGTAATACATACTATAAAATTTCTAGCATAGGCTCATAGGAGGCATACACTAAAAAGACTGATAGATATTGTTGTTGAATTACTGATCAGTTTAATAGAAACTGCTGGCAAAATATAGTATAAAAAATACAATATAATTGGGAAATCACTAATCTGGCATATTAATAAACATGGCAGGAATAATGTAATACAAATAAAACATTAAATTATAGTAAGGTAGAAATGTAATACAGAACTAGAAAAGTATCAAGGGACTCTAGAAATTATAAATTCATACTCCAGTATCATTTTTTTTTCTTTGTAGAGTACTTTCTTATACCTTAAAAATACCTAGGCCTCTATAAGTCAGTCATTGTTAGTGTCTTAGTGAATCCTAGTGTTCTTTAACTGTAATATTCTTTCTACATTTATCAGATACCTATGTGTCAGGGATTATACATGAAAACTCCTGGGTTTACAATTTAGTATGGAAGAAATATAATTAAATACACACACAAATATATATGAAAAAATCTTGAAAAATATAAACTGTTTTAAGTGGTTATCTCTGGAGCAGGGATTATAATGGACTTTTATTTTCTACACTGTACATTTATAATGCTTACATTTTATATCATGGGTATAGATTCTTATATCTTAAAAAAAACTGTATTTAAAAGGAGAAAAATCACCTGAAGGACCAAACTATCTGTCCCCTACTTTTTCTCTACTACCTAGATCTTGAAAATCACAAACAGTGACTATAATTATTATAGTACAATGATAAATATTACAATTTATAAATTGATTATTTGTGTTACAGAAATAATTAGAATCTCAAAATGTTTATCATTAAGAAATTTAGTTAAATAAATTATAGGACGCTTATACTAAGAATACTTTTAAAAGAGGTGGTGTCGTGATATGGTTAAGAGTATAGACTTCGGGCTTCCCTGGTGGCGCAGTGGTTGCGAGTCCGCCTGCCGATGCAGAGGAACCGGGTTCGTGCCCCGGTCCGGGAGGATCCCACGTGCCGCGGAGCGGCTGGGCCCGTGAGCCATGGCCGCTGAGCCTGCGCGTCCGGAGCCTGTGCTCCGCAACGGGAGAGGCCGCAGCGGAGGGAGGCCTGCATACCACAAAAAAAAAAAAAAAAAAAAAAAAAAAAAGAGTATGGACTTCAAGGCAACAGTGCCTGGGTTTGCACCCAGCTCTCCCACTGACTAGCTACATAACTTGGGCAAGTTTCTTAACCTCTCTGGGACTCAATTTCCACATCTGTGAAATGACGAGGAACCTGTAAAACCACATAGGGTCATTGTGAGGATCAGTTACTACAAATAAATTAATACTAAAAAATAATACATATAAAAGTACCTGATAAGCCTTCAATATGTTAGCTAATACTGTAATGTGCACTGAAAGTCAAACTTTTTTTTTTAAAGGTGGTTATGTGATGTACTAAATGTTAATTGTTGTTTTATAAATTTATTTATTTATTTATTTTGGGGGCCGTGTTGGGTCTTCATTTCTGTGCGAGGTCTTTCTCTAGTTGCGGTAAGCGGGGGCCACTCCTCATTGCGGTGCGAGTGCCTCTCACTGTCGCGGCCTCTCTTGTTGCAGAGCACAGGCTCCGGACACGCAGGCTCAGTGGCCACGGCTCACGGGCCCAGCCGCTCTGCGGCATGTGGGATCCTCCCGGACTGGGGCACGAACCCATGTCCCCTGCATCGGCAGGCAGACTCTCAACCACTGCGCCACCAGGGAAGCCCCCAAACTTTTATCATTGAGTGAAGAAAGATGCCAAATATTTGGCACAACAGTCCAACTTCAGTAAAAAAAAAGAAAAAGAAAAAAGATAATAAGAATGTGTTAACAAGTGAATAGAAAATGTGGGAGGCAGTATGGCAGGTGGAACCACCAACCTGGGCTTTAGACCTGGGTTTAAATTCTGGATCCACCAGGTACTAGCTGTGTGACCTCAGGCAAGTAAGTTAATTTTTCTAGGCCTCAATTTCTTCATCTATGAAATGAGGGTAACATCTCATAGGGCTGTTGCAAGGGTTAAATAAATAATATATCTAAAGCACAATATCTGGCACACAACAAACATGGTAAATGTGGGCTGTTGTTGGTACTGCTATGGTGATAGTTGTTACCAATAAGAAGACACATGCCTGCCTTATCCACCATTACATCCCTAGGACCTAAAACAATGCCCAGCACAAAGAAGGTGCTCAACAACTACTCGTTGATTACATGAATGAGTCAAACTGTTAGAAGGGGTTAGTAGACATGGGTGTGGGAGCACAGGGATATGCACTCATCACTATGTATTTCTGTAACTTAAGGTACTTTAAGTACACAATGATAAAATAATGTTTTCCTAACCCTTGAAGTAAAGCAAAAAAACTTTAATTTCTCTAAAAACACTCAATTTTTAAAAGTTGGGGGGAAAATGGAAAGAAGTAATAAAATAAGAGAAAAAGGAAAAACAAGTTACTAAGTGGAATAGTAAACGTTTGATTTAAAGGGCAGTAATGAGAATTAGCAGTTTTACTGTTTCCACCTTTCTAAAGGTTAATGAGATTATCTTAAGCAATTTTTTGAGTCTCAGAAATACGTGCAATTTTCAAACAAATGCGATCATATTTAGCTTAGATTTTATACATTAATCAAACGTCTTTCATCATTCTCTTTTTCACCTTTTCCAAACAATGGACTCCAAAATATGGAGGCATCTAATAATGTTGGTTAAACGTTTCACTGTATACTCCAGAACAGCAGTTCTCAAAGTGGGGTCCATGTAACCCTGGGAATTCCTAAGACCCTTTTCAAGGGGTTTGTGAGCTCAAAATTGTTTCCATAATAATTCCAAACAGTTTTTGCTTTTTTCCCCTGCTTTCTTATTTACACTGTAGCACAACAGCAATCGAGGGTAAAACTGCTGGTATTTTAGCATATACCTAGGCAGTGGCATTAAACTGTTTCACTGACACACATGTGTAATTTAAAAAATTAACAAAACAAAAACCAATTTTAGTGAAGAATGTCTTTGATAAAGCAGTAGAATTTTTATTATATTTTGACCTCAGAGTACAAGTGGTTGAGTGAAACAGGTGGTACAAATAAAGCACTTCAGCTGCAAACCAAATCATGCCAGTTGATTCCAGGAAAGGCATTGGTGCAATTGTTTGAACTGTCCGCTAAGTTTTGCTGCTTTTTTCTTGGAACATCATTTTTTACTTGAAAGGACATACAACAGATAAATACGGTTGTTCAGACGGTACCTGGCAGATATTTTCTTGAAAATGAGTGAAATGAGCCTGTCACTTCAAGGAAAACATCTGATAGTGTTTGTTGTCCTTCATAAAATTTGAATTCTCAAGTGAAAATTAGAATTTTGTAAGATTCAGATCCATAGATCCACCACTGTGAGTTTAAAAGTTTCAGGATACTTATCAATTCTTCTAATGATACAGATGCTGATATTAACAAATGTGACTTCTTGATAACATATATAATCATGTGTCAACATTTAGAAAATCTGCCTAAGTTGGTAAATTTTCAAAATGACCAATGCACACTGTTATAAGATCCTCCAAGAATAAAAGATCCTTTTGAAGAGCAAGATAAACCAAAGGATTTTTATATATCAAAGTACAAAGTTCATTAATATGATCTCAGATTTCACACTGCTACCAATCTTTAGGAGAGGAACACTTTTGGAGTTTTCATATAATATCAAAGAATATCCATAATATCCTGGAAAAGAAATTAACATATTTCTCCCTCTCCAACTACACATATGTGTGAGACTAAATCATGTACTTCAACCAAAAACAAAACAAAACGAAAACATTGCAAGAGACTGAATAAAGAAGCTGATAGGAGAATCCAGCTGTGTGCTATTAAGCCAGACATTAAAGATATTTACAAAAATCTAAAATAATGCACTCGTCTCACTACTCTTTTGCTTTGGTAAAGATATTTATGCTTCATTTAAAAAATACATTATCATTAACATGTAATGAACTTATTGTTACTTTTAAAGCAATTAATAAATATTTTAAATGTCTCAGTTTTAATGTCTAAATGATAAATACTAATAAATATAACCCATATAAACAGAAGGTCTTTGGGGATCTCAATAATTTTTAAGAATGTGAAGGAGTCCTAGGACCGAGAAGTTTGAGAACTGCTACACTAGAGACACAGGTGGAAGAGTCCTGTTTGTAAAGAGGGTTGCTCTTGAGACTCCACAGTATCCAAGGACCATACCTGCTTGGCAAAAAATATCGTGTCAAGTCTGGAGTCCTGAACCACAGAGCCTGCTGGTTCTTCTCCTGGCTGCCACTTGAAAAGAAAAATCAACCCATGAACTGGCCTACAAAACAAAAAAATACAAATTAGTGACACCAAACCTTGCTTCTTTTAACACACTGTCAATATGTTAAGTTTTCGTCATTTACTTAACAAACACAACGCAAATGAAGTAAATTTGAAAAATTTTTTTAAGATTTCTATTGCTGTTCATAGTTACTAGAATGTTGCCCAAGACACGGCTAACAAAACTTAAAAAAAATACATCAATTAAAATGGAATTATAATGAAAGGAATAATCTCAAATCTGTGCATTATTCAATTCTACCTTATATTACCTCACTTAAAAACAGAAAGAACATAGGAAAACTAGAAGAAGCTGTTAACCCTAGACTGAATTCTGATATACATGAATAAAGTTCACATAGGATGTTTACAGATAAATGGCTGCTAGCATAAATACTATGAAATATAGGACGTCGCCTTCATATAATTATTGGGTGCATGAGCAACCATCACACTACAGTATGACTGGATGTTGCATCTCACACATAATGAAATCACCACCTCCCCAAAGGAACGGTTGTTGCCCACAAACCATTAAATCACTACTTTAGGATTCTCTCCAGTCTACCTTTCACCACTGCCTTCCATGCAACAAAAATCTTTCCTATCCCTTAAAGACAGGTCAAATGATGCATCTTTAATTAACCTTCCCTGATCATCCAGCCAGAATTTCTCTCTTATTCCATCTAAAATGATTGCTCTCTTTGTGGGGCAGAAGAAAATAGGGGGGAGGGAACTGTCTCCTTACTATAAAAACATATCCCTACTGTCCCCATTCCAGGACCTACGAATGCTCCCCGCTGTGAAAACTCCCTAGCCCTCCATTTGCAATCCAGGGTCAATGCTTGGAGGTTGGGGGTTAAGGAGAGGCCCAGAGACGTCAGAAGGATGGAGTAAGAGGAAGGTACTTCCTGGCATCAACATTTGGAATCTGAACTGTAACCTCCCCAAGAAGCAATGTAATAATGCATAAAAAAAAGTTCTGGGACTTCCCTGGTGGCACAGTGGCTGAGAGTCTGCCTGCCAATGCAGGGGACACGGGTTCGAGTCCTGGTCCGGGAAGATCCCACATGCCACGGAGCAACTAAGTCCGTGCGCCACAGCTACTGAGCCTGCGCTCTAGAGCCCATGAGCCACAACTACTGAACCCATGCACCTAGAACCCGTGCTCTGCAACAAGAGAAGCCACCGCAATAAGAAGCCTGCGCACCGCAACGAAGGGTGGCCCCTGCTCGCTGCAACTAGAGAAAGCCTGCGTGCAGCATGAAGACCCAACACAGCCGAAAGTAAACTAATTTTTTTAAAAAGTTCTCAATCACTATTAATATACATTATCTGTCAAATATAGTTTTGCAGACTGACCTATTATTCATGTGTTTTATGTTAAAATGTGTTCCATGTTCTAACACTATTGATCTATAAGTGAAAGTTGTAAAAAAATCAACCTATCAGTACTTTGTTGATATGGAATTACAGAGACTTAGTTTTGAATCCCTTGCAAATTACTTATCTATGAGCCTCAGGTTCTTGGTTATAAAATGGGAATGATACCTACCTCACACAACTGTAAAAAATCTTAAAAGAGATAATGTGTTCAGCCTAAGGTAACCCAAGTAAAGTAAACTCATGAAAGTTTGCTTAAGTATAGACATATTACTTTTAACATAAGTAAAAACATACTTACTTTAATTTTTCAAAATTCTCAGGCTCTAAACTCCATATTTCTTCTACTTGGGCTCCTCGGCAACCTGAAATAAGAAATTATTTCTTCAGAAAACAAAATAACTCATTTTTTTTCCTTCGCCATTAAATAAAATATTAACTGAAAGAAAAGCACCTTTGGGGGCGATAAGACATGACAATTTAAAATGGTGAAACTGATAAAGCTCACAGTCAAATCCTTGTCCTACCTTTACTATTTCCTAATTATTACAGTGGGAGTATATTCCTTTGACAACTTTAAAAAGTTTCAAGATTTATTTTCACTGGAACACGACCCCATGACTCCTCCTTCTCAGTCTCAATCTCTGGCTCCTCTTCATCCACTCTCTTCACTCAGCTTCTATGTTTCCACAGCTCTGCCCGCAGCCCCCTTTTTTCCTTACCGTACACTTTATTTTTAAAGTGGTAATAGGGGCTTCCCTGGTGGCGCAGTGGCTGAGAATCCGCCTGCCAATGCAGAGAACATGGGTTCGAGCCCTGGTTCAGGAAGATCCCACATGCCACAGAGCAACTAAGCTCATGTGCCACTACTACTGAGCCGGCGCTCTAGAGCCCATGAGCCACAACTACTGAGCCTGCATGCTACAACTACTGAAGCCCACACGCCCAGAGCCTGTGCTCCAGAACAAGAGAAGCCACCGCAATGAGAAGCCTGCGCACTGCAACGAAGAGCAGCCCCCGCTCGCTGCAACTAGAGAAAGCCTGAGCGCAGCAACAAAGACCCAACGAAGCGAAAATTAAATAATAAAATAAAATAAATAAAATAAGTAAAAAAATAAATAAAGTGGTAATAAATAGCTACCACTTAACAGTGAATTTCAGAACACTATTTAGTTCTGACCCTTTTCCTAAATTCCAATTCTGTACTTTAAAAATTTAATTTAATATCAACTACATCAGAGTCCCCCAAATATGTTCTTCTTCTACAACAGTGGTTCTCAACCAGGATGATTTCTTTTATGCCTCTGCACCCCCCACCCCCACCAGGGAACATCTCAAAATGTCTGAAGACATTTTTACTGTCACTACTGTCACTTGGGGAGGGGGAGGTAGCACCTAGTAGGTAGAGGCCAGAGATACTGAACATCCTACATTGCACAGAATAGCCCCTGACAACAGAGAATTATCTGTCCCAAAGTGTCTAATCCCTGCAAGGCAAAGCAAGAGTACCAAGGTCGAGAACTGCGCTCTAGTAGGTCATATGGTGGTAATGGTGTACTGGTTAAGAACCTGGCCTCCAAACTGCCAAGGTGTGAACCATGGCTCCTCCATTTACCGGCTATATGACCACTGAACCTCTCTGTTCCCCATACTCATAGAGCTGTTGTGAGAAATAAATGAGATAACTTACTATCTCATAAGGTAATTTATTATGCATGAGATACATTTAATACAATGCCTCGGCACACTTTAAGGATCCATTAAATGTCAGGTAGCATTATGATCACAACAGAAAAAAACAGCTGTATTTACCAGTAACTTCAATGTGTAAAGTGCTTTGAATGCATTTTCTCTAATCCCTGCAAGGAAAGTATTATATGGAAGAGGCTTAGGGATGTTAGGTGTCTTACCTAAATTCACTAAAACTAATATATGCCAAAAAGTTAATTAAAACCCATGTCTGGTTCCAAAGTCTGGGCACTTTCTATTGTTCCAGATTATTTTCAAGTGAGTGCTGGAGAAGCCTTTAGATCACAGGCAAAAATCTGTGGTTAAAAAAAAAATACTGGACCAACCAACTATGTGACTTAGGGCATTCATACCATTCAGTCCCTCAATTTGCTCTGCTCAGCAAGTATCTATTAGCTCCCACCCAAGTATTAAAGATACAGGTACAAGGAGAGTTACTTCGTTATTTTTAGTAGAGAAGAACTAGAAACAACCTGAATGTCTAGAACAGGTTGCTAGACGTCCACATACATTAAGGTGGGAAAAAAAGCTTGTTTAAGTGTGAACCTATATTTATACGTGTACCAAGAAAGGGCACAAAAGAACACTAATGCACTTGTTAACACTGGTTATGCTATTGGAAATCAACTGTAAAAAGGCCAAACATTAAAACATTGCACGTATCATACAAAAACACAACAAAAGCCACTGAATTAAAAGAGCCCCCAAATCTTCTGCAAAGGTATAATTTCAAGTGGTGACACTGTTTAAATAACCTTATGTTAGACACACACACACATACACATCTCTGTGTAAGGAAAACATAGTACTTAACTGTTAGCATCTATCTCCTTATATACATTCAATTCTAATAATCCCCTTATGTACATTCAATTCCAAATAATGCATGGTATAATGGAAAGAGAAATAAGCAATGATTCAAGAGAACTCGGTTGTAATTCTACCACTGCCTTTAAGTTCTTTACCTTGAGTGAGAACATGTCTTTGAGCCTCACTTTCCTCATGTTTAAAACAAGACTACCTGCTTCATCCAATCCACACAATTATTGTGAAGTATACGTTCTCAAATACCAAACACAAAGAATCACCATGCTGATTCCTCTAAGATATACTAAGTAAAAAGTTGAGTGGGGTGGGGGGTAGGCTTTAAAAAGTTAACGATTCACTGGTATTTAACAAATACATTCAGTCCTCTGTATCCAACGGGTTCTGGGTCCGCGGATTCAACCAACCGCAGGTTGAAAGTTGTGCCAAGCATGGTATTAGGCCCTAACAAGGGCAGGAAATAATAAAACTATTTTAACAATGCTTAAGAACTTCGGCCGCTGAGCCTGCGCGTCCGGAGCCTGTGCTCCGCAACGGGAGAGGCCGCAGCGGAGGGAGGCCTGCATACCACAAAAAAAAAAAAAAAAAAAAAAAAAAAAAGAGTATGGACTTCAAGGCAACAGTGCCTGGGTTTGCACCCAGCTCTCCCACTGACTAGCTACATAACTTGGGCAAGTTTCTTAACCTCTCTGGGACTCAATTTCCACATCTGTGAAATGACGAGGAACCTGTAAAACCACATAGGGTCATTGTGAGGATCAGTTACTACAAATAAATTAATACTAAAAAATAATACATATAAAAGTACCTGATAAGCCTTCAATATGTTAGCTAATACTGTAATGTGCACTGAAAGTCAAACTTTTTTTTTTAAAGGTGGTTATGTGATGTACTAAATGTTAATTGTTGTTTTATAAATTTATTTATTTATTTATTTTGGGGGCCGTGTTGGGTCTTCATTTCTGTGCGAGGTCTTTCTCTAGTTGCGGTAAGCGGGGGCCACTCCTCATTGCGGTGCGAGTGCCTCTCACTGTCGCGGCCTCTCTTGTTGCAGAGCACAGGCTCCGGACACGCAGGCTCAGTGGCCACGGCTCACGGGCCCAGCCGCTCTGCGGCATGTGGGATCCTCCCGGACTGGGGCACGAACCCATGTCCCCTGCATCGGCAGGCAGACTCTCAACCACTGCGCCACCAGGGAAGCCCCCAAACTTTTATCATTGAGTGAAGAAAGATGCCAAATATTTGGCACAACAGTCCAACTTCAGTAAAAAAAAAGAAAAAGAAAAAAGATAATAAGAATGTGTTAACAAGTGAATAGAAAATGTGGGAGGCAGTATGGCAGGTGGAACCACCAACCTGGGCTTTAGACCTGGGTTTAAATTCTGGATCCACCAGGTACTAGCTGTGTGACCTCAGGCAAGTAAGTTAATTTTTCTAGGCCTCAATTTCTTCATCTATGAAATGAGGGTAACATCTCATAGGGCTGTTGCAAGGGTTAAATAAATAATATATCTAAAGCACAATATCTGGCACACAACAAACATGGTAAATGTGGGCTGTTGTTGGTACTGCTATGGTGATAGTTGTTACCAATAAGAAGACACATGCCTGCCTTATCCACCATTACATCCCTAGGACCTAAAACAATGCCCAGCACAAAGAAGGTGCTCAACAACTACTCGTTGATTACATGAATGAGTCAAACTGTTAGAAGGGGTTAGTAGACATGGGTGTGGGAGCACAGGGATATGCACTCATCACTATGTATTTCTGTAACTTAAGGTACTTTAAGTACACAATGATAAAATAATGTTTTCCTAACCCTTGAAGTAAAGCAAAAAAACTTTAATTTCTCTAAAAACACTCAATTTTTAAAAGTTGGGGGGAAAATGGAAAGAAGTAATAAAATAAGAGAAAAAGGAAAAACAAGTTACTAAGTGGAATAGTAAACGTTTGATTTAAAGGGCAGTAATGAGAATTAGCAGTTTTACTGTTTCCACCTTTCTAAAGGTTAATGAGATTATCTTAAGCAATTTTTTGAGTCTCAGAAATACGTGCAATTTTCAAACAAATGCGATCATATTTAGCTTAGATTTTATACATTAATCAAACGTCTTTCATCATTCTCTTTTTCACCTTTTCCAAACAATGGACTCCAAAATATGGAGGCATCTAATAATGTTGGTTAAACGTTTCACTGTATACTCCAGAACAGCAGTTCTCAAAGTGGGGTCCATGTAACCCTGGGAATTCCTAAGACCCTTTTCAAGGGGTTTGTGAGCTCAAAATTGTTTCCATAATAATTCCAAACAGTTTTTGCTTTTTTCCCCTGCTTTCTTATTTACACTGTAGCACAACAGCAATCGAGGGTAAAACTGCTGGTATTTTAGCATATACCTAGGCAGTGGCATTAAACTGTTTCACTGACACACATGTGTAATTTAAAAAATTAACAAAACAAAAACCAATTTTAGTGAAGAATGTCTTTGATAAAGCAGTAGAATTTTTATTATATTTTGACCTCAGAGTACAAGTGGTTGAGTGAAACAGGTGGTACAAATAAAGCACTTCAGCTGCAAACCAAATCATGCCAGTTGATTCCAGGAAAGGCATTGGTGCAATTGTTTGAACTGTCCGCTAAGTTTTGCTGCTTTTTTCTTGGAACATCATTTTTTACTTGAAAGGACATACAACAGATAAATACGGTTGTTCAGACGGTACCTGGCAGATATTTTCTTGAAAATGAGTGAAATGAGCCTGTCACTTCAAGGAAAACATCTGATAGTGTTTGTTGTCCTTCATAAAATTTGAATTCTCAAGTGAAAATTAGAATTTTGTAAGATTCAGATCCATAGATCCACCACTGTGAGTTTAAAAGTTTCAGGATACTTATCAATTCTTCTAATGATACAGATGCTGATATTAACAAATGTGACTTCTTGATAACATATATAATCATGTGTCAACATTTAGAAAATCTGCCTAAGTTGGTAAATTTTCAAAATGACCAATGCACACTGTTATAAGATCCTCCAAGAATAAAAGATCCTTTTGAAGAGCAAGATAAACCAAAGGATTTTTATATATCAAAGTACAAAGTTCATTAATATGATCTCAGATTTCACACTGCTACCAATCTTTAGGAGAGGAACACTTTTGGAGTTTTCATATAATATCAAAGAATATCCATAATATCCTGGAAAAGAAATTAACATATTTCTCCCTCTCCAACTACACATATGTGTGAGACTAAATCATGTACTTCAACCAAAAACAAAACAAAACGAAAACATTGCAAGAGACTGAATAAAGAAGCTGATAGGAGAATCCAGCTGTGTGCTATTAAGCCAGACATTAAAGATATTTACAAAAATCTAAAATAATGCACTCGTCTCACTACTCTTTTGCTTTGGTAAAGATATTTATGCTTCATTTAAAAAATACATTATCATTAACATGTAATGAACTTATTGTTACTTTTAAAGCAATTAATAAATATTTTAAATGTCTCAGTTTTAATGTCTAAATGATAAATACTAATAAATATAACCCATATAAACAGAAGGTCTTTGGGGATCTCAATAATTTTTAAGAATGTGAAGGAGTCCTAGGACCGAGAAGTTTGAGAACTGCTACACTAGAGACACAGGTGGAAGAGTCCTGTTTGTAAAGAGGGTTGCTCTTGAGACTCCACAGTATCCAAGGACCATACCTGCTTGGCAAAAAATATCGTGTCAAGTCTGGAGTCCTGAACCACAGAGCCTGCTGGTTCTTCTCCTGGCTGCCACTTGAAAAGAAAAATCAACCCATGAACTGGCCTACAAAACAAAAAAATACAAATTAGTGACACCAAACCTTGCTTCTTTTAACACACTGTCAATATGTTAAGTTTTCGTCATTTACTTAACAAACACAACGCAAATGAAGTAAATTTGAAAAATTTTTTTAAGATTTCTATTGCTGTTCATAGTTACTAGAATGTTGCCCAAGACACGGCTAACAAAACTTAAAAAAAATACATCAATTAAAATGGAATTATAATGAAAGGAATAATCTCAAATCTGTGCATTATTCAATTCTACCTTATATTACCTCACTTAAAAACAGAAAGAACATAGGAAAACTAGAAGAAGCTGTTAACCCTAGACTGAATTCTGATATACATGAATAAAGTTCACATAGGATGTTTACAGATAAATGGCTGCTAGCATAAATACTATGAAATATAGGACGTCGCCTTCATATAATTATTGGGTGCATGAGCAACCATCACACTACAGTATGACTGGATGTTGCATCTCACACATAATGAAATCACCACCTCCCCAAAGGAACGGTTGTTGCCCACAAACCATTAAATCACTACTTTAGGATTCTCTCCAGTCTACCTTTCACCACTGCCTTCCATGCAACAAAAATCTTTCCTATCCCTTAAAGACAGGTCAAATGATGCATCTTTAATTAACCTTCCCTGATCATCCAGCCAGAATTTCTCTCTTATTCCATCTAAAATGATTGCTCTCTTTGTGGGGCAGAAGAAAATAGGGGGGAGGGAACTGTCTCCTTACTATAAAAACATATCCCTACTGTCCCCATTCCAGGACCTACGAATGCTCCCCGCTGTGAAAACTCCCTAGCCCTCCATTTGCAATCCAGGGTCAATGCTTGGAGGTTGGGGGTTAAGGAGAGGCCCAGAGACGTCAGAAGGATGGAGTAAGAGGAAGGTACTTCCTGGCATCAACATTTGGAATCTGAACTGTAACCTCCCCAAGAAGCAATGTAATAATGCATAAAAAAAAGTTCTGGGACTTCCCTGGTGGCACAGTGGCTGAGAGTCTGCCTGCCAATGCAGGGGACACGGGTTCGAGTCCTGGTCCGGGAAGATCCCACATGCCACGGAGCAACTAAGTCCGTGCGCCACAGCTACTGAGCCTGCGCTCTAGAGCCCATGAGCCACAACTACTGAACCCATGCACCTAGAACCCGTGCTCTGCAACAAGAGAAGCCACCGCAATAAGAAGCCTGCGCACCGCAACGAAGGGTGGCCCCTGCTCGCTGCAACTAGAGAAAGCCTGCGTGCAGCATGAAGACCCAACACAGCCGAAAGTAAACTAATTTTTTTAAAAAGTTCTCAATCACTATTAATATACATTATCTGTCAAATATAGTTTTGCAGACTGACCTATTATTCATGTGTTTTATGTTAAAATGTGTTCCATGTTCTAACACTATTGATCTATAAGTGAAAGTTGTAAAAAAATCAACCTATCAGTACTTTGTTGATATGGAATTACAGAGACTTAGTTTTGAATCCCTTGCAAATTACTTATCTATGAGCCTCAGGTTCTTGGTTATAAAATGGGAATGATACCTACCTCACACAACTGTAAAAAATCTTAAAAGAGATAATGTGTTCAGCCTAAGGTAACCCAAGTAAAGTAAACTCATGAAAGTTTGCTTAAGTATAGACATATTACTTTTAACATAAGTAAAAACATACTTACTTTAATTTTTCAAAATTCTCAGGCTCTAAACTCCATATTTCTTCTACTTGGGCTCCTCGGCAACCTGAAATAAGAAATTATTTCTTCAGAAAACAAAATAACTCATTTTTTTTCCTTCGCCATTAAATAAAATATTAACTGAAAGAAAAGCACCTTTGGGGGCGATAAGACATGACAATTTAAAATGGTGAAACTGATAAAGCTCACAGTCAAATCCTTGTCCTACCTTTACTATTTCCTAATTATTACAGTGGGAGTATATTCCTTTGACAACTTTAAAAAGTTTCAAGATTTATTTTCACTGGAACACGACCCCATGACTCCTCCTTCTCAGTCTCAATCTCTGGCTCCTCTTCATCCACTCTCTTCACTCAGCTTCTATGTTTCCACAGCTCTGCCCGCAGCCCCCTTTTTTCCTTACCGTACACTTTATTTTTAAAGTGGTAATAGGGGCTTCCCTGGTGGCGCAGTGGCTGAGAATCCGCCTGCCAATGCAGAGAACATGGGTTCGAGCCCTGGTTCAGGAAGATCCCACATGCCACAGAGCAACTAAGCTCATGTGCCACTACTACTGAGCCGGCGCTCTAGAGCCCATGAGCCACAACTACTGAGCCTGCATGCTACAACTACTGAAGCCCACACGCCCAGAGCCTGTGCTCCAGAACAAGAGAAGCCACCGCAATGAGAAGCCTGCGCACTGCAACGAAGAGCAGCCCCCGCTCGCTGCAACTAGAGAAAGCCTGAGCGCAGCAACAAAGACCCAACGAAGCGAAAATTAAATAATAAAATAAAATAAATAAAATAAGTAAAAAAATAAATAAAGTGGTAATAAATAGCTACCACTTAACAGTGAATTTCAGAACACTATTTAGTTCTGACCCTTTTCCTAAATTCCAATTCTGTACTTTAAAAATTTAATTTAATATCAACTACATCAGAGTCCCCCAAATATGTTCTTCTTCTACAACAGTGGTTCTCAACCAGGATGATTTCTTTTATGCCTCTGCACCCCCCACCCCCACCAGGGAACATCTCAAAATGTCTGAAGACATTTTTACTGTCACTACTGTCACTTGGGGAGGGGGAGGTAGCACCTAGTAGGTAGAGGCCAGAGATACTGAACATCCTACATTGCACAGAATAGCCCCTGACAACAGAGAATTATCTGTCCCAAAGTGTCTAATCCCTGCAAGGCAAAGCAAGAGTACCAAGGTCGAGAACTGCGCTCTAGTAGGTCATATGGTGGTAATGGTGTACTGGTTAAGAACCTGGCCTCCAAACTGCCAAGGTGTGAACCATGGCTCCTCCATTTACCGGCTATATGACCACTGAACCTCTCTGTTCCCCATACTCATAGAGCTGTTGTGAGAAATAAATGAGATAACTTACTATCTCATAAGGTAATTTATTATGCATGAGATACATTTAATACAATGCCTCGGCACACTTTAAGGATCCATTAAATGTCAGGTAGCATTATGATCACAACAGAAAAAAACAGCTGTATTTACCAGTAACTTCAATGTGTAAAGTGCTTTGAATGCATTTTCTCTAATCCCTGCAAGGAAAGTATTATATGGAAGAGGCTTAGGGATGTTAGGTGTCTTACCTAAATTCACTAAAACTAATATATGCCAAAAAGTTAATTAAAACCCATGTCTGGTTCCAAAGTCTGGGCACTTTCTATTGTTCCAGATTATTTTCAAGTGAGTGCTGGAGAAGCCTTTAGATCACAGGCAAAAATCTGTGGTTAAAAAAAAAATACTGGACCAACCAACTATGTGACTTAGGGCATTCATACCATTCAGTCCCTCAATTTGCTCTGCTCAGCAAGTATCTATTAGCTCCCACCCAAGTATTAAAGATACAGGTACAAGGAGAGTTACTTCGTTATTTTTAGTAGAGAAGAACTAGAAACAACCTGAATGTCTAGAACAGGTTGCTAGACGTCCACATACATTAAGGTGGGAAAAAAAGCTTGTTTAAGTGTGAACCTATATTTATACGTGTACCAAGAAAGGGCACAAAAGAACACTAATGCACTTGTTAACACTGGTTATGCTATTGGAAATCAACTGTAAAAAGGCCAAACATTAAAACATTGCACGTATCATACAAAAACACAACAAAAGCCACTGAATTAAAAGAGCCCCCAAATCTTCTGCAAAGGTATAATTTCAAGTGGTGACACTGTTTAAATAACCTTATGTTAGACACACACACACATACACATCTCTGTGTAAGGAAAACATAGTACTTAACTGTTAGCATCTATCTCCTTATATACATTCAATTCTAATAATCCCCTTATGTACATTCAATTCCAAATAATGCATGGTATAATGGAAAGAGAAATAAGCAATGATTCAAGAGAACTCGGTTGTAATTCTACCACTGCCTTTAAGTTCTTTACCTTGAGTGAGAACATGTCTTTGAGCCTCACTTTCCTCATGTTTAAAACAAGACTACCTGCTTCATCCAATCCACACAATTATTGTGAAGTATACGTTCTCAAATACCAAACACAAAGAATCACCATGCTGATTCCTCTAAGATATACTAAGTAAAAAGTTGAGTGGGGTGGGGGGTAGGCTTTAAAAAGTTAACGATTCACTGGTATTTAACAAATACATTCAGTCCTCTGTATCCAACGGGTTCTGGGTCCGCGGATTCAACCAACCGCAGGTTGAAAGTTGTGCCAAGCATGGTATTAGGCCCTAACAAGGGCAGGAAATAATAAAACTATTTTAACAATGCTTAAGAACTTCAACCTAGTAGGAAACAAGCTCATAAAACTCAAAGACAGTGCAGTCTGCATATTTTGCATATGAAAGGTACACGGGTTGCATATGAAAGGCACACGGGATGCGTTCTGGAAGTTAAGAGGTAGTCAACTATCCTTGCTGATCAGAAAAAACTTTAATGTATAGTTGAACTGGGGGACTTCCCTGGCGGTCCAGTGGTTAAGACTCCCTGCTTTCAAAGCAAGGGGCTCAGGCTTGAACCCTGGTCAGGGAATTAAGAACCCACATGCCGCAAGGCCAAAAAAATTAAATAAATAAATAAATAATTTAAAAATAGTTGAACTGGGTCTTAAATAGGATGACCAAATAATCGGTCATTCAAACCAGAACACTGCTTTTATTAAATTGATTTTACTTAATAGGACATTAAATACATTTTAAATTAAAATGTTTTAAACTATTTATATCTTGACTGACACATTTGTATTATAGTACTGGTGGCTCCATAAAACAGTCCATTCAAAAACTAATTCTAAAAATAATTTTAACAATATACCTGGAGTCTCTCTCCCCAAGAACAATACTCTGGTGAGGCTCCCCCCATCTGTTGCCAGTGCCTTAAATTTAATTGACTGGTAGGGATGCTACCCTTGCAACACACCGTTGTGACAACACTGATTGCCAGTCCCCTAACCGTGTCAGCAGGTCTACCAGAAGCAGCAGGCGTGGGCCCAGCTTCTGCACCTCCCATGAAAAGCAGCCCTTGATATCTTCCCCAACCCCATTTTCAGTTATTTCATGGCACAGACAACTGTCATTCAGCTGGTGATGGGACCAAACAGGAAAAACTGCATGGTCAGCTCTTAGGCAATCTCTCCAAAAATGAGGACTAGACTCAATTATGTGAAATGAATAGGGAGCCCTAAGCTGGAGGCACTGTTAACCTGTCCCCCTAATAAGAAGGTCCCATTTTGGAGGCCCCAACGATTATAATCAACACTTGCTTCCAAGCGTACCATGTGCTCATAACTGTACTTTTATTTCCTGTGTGAATGCCTATACGTTTAATTAATGCCAGGCATTAACTCACCTCTCTCCCCAAAACAAGGCGACATGCACCTTTCAAGTGTCTGAAACAGACCTTCACGTAAAGGAAACACCACATCGGCTCTAAGTCACTCAGATCTGCCTCGAGGGGCCTGAGTTGTTGTGGGTGATGGAATTCTTCTAGACTTCTTCCCTGCAGAGTCTGCGCAGTCACGAATACACCCTGCTATACCTGAGTTAATGACATAAGCTAAGAGGAAAGGTTGATACAAAGACTTGAAAAAGTCACCTGGCTCCCTAGCAAAAACACTCCAAGAGATAAATTGAACAGATTTGGTACCAGCCCTGCAGGTCAGGTCAGATTAATCAGAGTAGCGGAGGGAATGGCATATTTGGTTTAGAAAGAAAGGATGGGTTTTGTTGGGAGACAATTCTCAATGGGTTTCTACTGTTACTGCTTGTCTTCTGAGAGGAATTACTAGATTTGTTCAAAACTGTCTTTTCAAGGATGTCAAAACAGTAAACAGACTTGAAAGGTACAGATATTTTCTCCCTCTGGGGCGGAGGGAAGACCTATTGCTGTCTATGATAATAGTAGCTCCCTAGAGCTAAAGGTTGAGCAAGTTTGCTAGCAGCCTCTTTGAACATTGGGAGCTCCCTAAGATTGGGGGCTTCTCAGCTATGACAGAAACTCATGCATGCCGCATCTACCTCCACTTCTATGGACTTAAAGGACAAGGGAACCAATGCAAACATGAACCTCCTGTTGCCTACTGTGCCATGAGTAATATAATCCTTTAGCTGTAAAGCTGAAGTTGTCTGCCAGCATCTATAAAATAGTGGCAGGCCCATTTGTCAGCTGGCAAGCAGGGTAAAATCTAACACTTCATAATTCTTAACAGATTCTGGATTTTCTCAAATGCCTTTTGCAATTATTGAGATAATCTAATTGTATGGTTTTTCTTGTTTAGTTTAATATGGTGTAAATCTCAAATGTTAAACCAACCCTGAATTCCTGGGATAAACCCCTCTCAGTCATGATATACTGTCTATTTAATATATTATTGGATTTGATTTGGTAATATTTTGTTTAGAACTTCTGCATCTATGTTGATGATGGATATGGGTCTGCAGTTTCCTTTTCTTATAATGTCTTTGTCTGGTTTGGGTGTTAGGATAATGCTGACCTTCATAAAATGAGTTGGGGAGTACTTCCTTCTCTCCAATGTCTTTGGAAAAGCTTGTGTAGAAATGGTATTACTTACCCCTTAAATATTTGACAGAATTTATTAGTGAAGCCATTTTGGCTAGAGTCTTCTTTGCAGGAAAATTTTAAATTACAATTTCAATTTCTTTAGTAAGGCATAATATAGCATAAGGCTATACTGTTTATTTTTTATTACCTCCTGAGTGAACTTTGGTAATTTGCGTCTTTAAAGGAATTTGTACATGTCATCCAAGTTGTCAAATTTATTTGCATAAATATTTATTAAAATATTCACTTATCCTTTTAATATCTGTAGAATCTGGGACTTCCCTGGTGGTGCAGTGGTTAAGAATCCTCCTGCCAATGCAGGGGACATGGGTTCAACCCCTGGTCCGGGAAGATCCCACATGCCACGGAGCAACTAAGCCTGTGAGCCACAACTACTGAACCTGTGATCTAGAGCCCATGAGCCACAATACTGAGCCCACAATCTTGAGGCTGTGAGCCACAACTACTGAGCCCATGTGCCACAACTACTGAAGCCCTCATGCCCAGAGCCTGCGCTCCACAAGAGAAGCCACTGCAATGAGAAGCCCACGCACTGCAACGAAGAGTAGCCCCCGCTCACCGCAACTAGAGAAAGCCCACACGCAGCAACGAAGACCCAATGCAGCCAAAAAAATAACTATTTAATTTTTTTAAAAATCTGTAGAATCTGTAGTGATGTCATCTCTCTTATTCCTGATATTGGTCATTTGTCTCCTCTCTTTCTTCTGATCAGTCTGACTAGAGGTTTATGCATTTTATTGATCTTTGAGAAACCAGCTTTTGGTTTCATTGACTTTCTCCACTATTTTTCTCTTTTCCTAATTTCAACTCTGATCTCTATTACTTCCTTTTATCTGCTTACTTTAGGTTTAATTTACTCATCTTTTTCTAGTTTCTTGAAGGGAAAGCTGAGGTCACTGATTTGTAGTAAATCCAGTCCCTGTTACTGTCTTGGCTAGAAGCAGAAATATACAGCCTCTATTTTTAATTAGTAGACTATCCTAGTTTGTTTTGCTGCATTTATGAATTATGTATGCATTGTACCAATTAAAAGTATAGCTCTGCTCCATCAATTTCTTAATGTAATAAGAACTTTGTTTTACCATGACGTTATATTCCACCAAAAATTTTATTTAATATATTCACTGAACTCACAAATAATTTCCCCTTCAATGAAGAAACTTAAACCTACAATAGCATTCATAATACAATAAGATGTTTCCATTTTGAAAGAATAAACTTCCAAAGGTTTTTTAAATCCATGAATTGAATGAGGAAAAAAGAAAATGATTGGAATAAACTCAGTCTCTTTGAAGCATCTGATGGTGATACACAACTACCAGCATTTAACTTTCTGCAAAGTTCTTCTTCTGCTAATTAAACCAGTCTAATAACTATAGCTTCAGTTTTCATTTGTGCAGGTACAGAAGGTGCAGTTCCATGGCAGTCTCTTATGCATGCTTTTATTTAAATCATTTTCAATTCCAAGTTTTCTGCACATATGAAATTAGAGCAAAAGCTGTTACCAGAACGGACTAATTTTAAAATGAACAAATTTGCCTGATACAACGTTTTTTAAGGTTAACTCTAACATGTCATAATAGTTAAGGTTTTGAAGGTCAAGTTTACGGCTAAAACCTGCAGACATCTCAAACTCAGTGTATGTCCCAAGCTGAACCCACTTTCTTGTCCATCAAGCCTACTCTTCTCTTGTACTTGTACTTCACCAGTCTCCCAAGCTAGAAACTAGTCACTGTCGCCTCTTTTTCCCTGCATCCCAGCAGTTAACAGTCCTGTGGATTTAAATATAGCAAAAATTATTGAATCTACCTCCTCCTCTCCAAATCACTACTTTATGTGTGGAGCCAATCATCTCAAATTCTGACCATTTTAAGAGGCTTCTAGCTTCTCTTACTTCATTCCAATCTACCCTGCACACTAGAAGTAGTAAATCTTTTCAAATTATAAAAATATCATTTCAGCCTTGAAATATCTTTGACAGTTAAGTCCCCAGGGACTATGAGGCAATCCACACTACACAACACGGCACACAATCTGGCCTCAGTTTACCTTTTCAGCTTCGGATTGAAACACTCCTGAAGTCTGTTTCATTATGTTTTAGTCCTTTTCCCAGCTGCTCCCTAAGTCATATACTTTACCACCACTACTGTTTACGCCTTTCTTCCTGCCTGTGCTCTTCCACGACCTGTGCGTCCCTACTCTAATGTAGCAGTTGATACGCCCTATTATAATTTGCTTGTCAGTTCTTTAGAACAGCAGTCATGCTTTATTCACATTAAAAATATCCAAAACCTACCAATGTGTCAGACACAGCAGGTAAACAATATATGCCCTATACATGATATCCAAACAGTCAGTTACGTACAACAAACAGTTATCTATATCAATGTTGAATTTCCACCTCAAGTACAAGTTTTAACATAATAGCTAAAATTAATACTTGAGAAAATTTAACAGATAAAAATAAACTTACTGCCAAAGAAGAGCTGCAGGGACAGGGAAGGGTACAAAGTCAAATATGTTGGTTACTTGGTACCAGAGATAAGGAACAGAGTCAGAAAGAAATTACGAGGCAAGCATGTGGCCTCTGGAGCACTAGCTGGAGAAAGCACACTTCCCGGAAGCCACAACGAGCTAGGTGGTCCGTGCGTCCCACGCGGCCAGCCTGTGCGGACGTTCGCAAGGCTGGTCACACACTCGAGGGGTTCTGCTCCGAATAACTCGAATGTCAGGTTCCGGGGCGGCTTGGGCCTTGGACACCCCACCCTCGACAAGGCGCACCCGACTTTTCCTGTAGAACCGATGGCCTGAGACACGCACCTGGGCACCCCTGCCCGGAATAGGGGCGCCCCATGGTGGAAAGGGAAGAATCGGTACGTAAAGGGGGGGGATAGGAACCGGGGCGGGGGCTCAGGTCAGTGAAGCTAGTACTGGAGCGCCGAGTCCCGGGGACACGCTCCTGCCCTCGCGGTGTGGCTCTCAGATCACCACGGAAACGCGACTGGCCGGGACTAAGGAGGGACCGGAGCCCTGCCTTTCCCCCTCCCCGACTCCAGGGTTAGAGAGTCGCCTCCCTTCAGACGCTGGGCGGCGGCGGCCGCAGGGAAGCACTCCGTACCCAGCTCAGGCCTCCTCCCGTGACCCCCGGCCCAGGACGGTCCCCTTGGCTCTCACCGAATCCTTTAATGAGCTCGGTGAAGACCCCGGGGTCGCTTTCCATGAGGCACCACTCCCCAGCATTGCCCGTCATGGCCCCGGCCACACGCCGCCCCGCTCCACCTCCGGCTCCAGCACCCCCCACAATCCAGCCGCCTCCGGCCACTGAGCTCTGCAAACCCGCCGCTGGCTCGTCAACGTCACGTCACCCCGCCTACTTCCCGACAGCCTCCGGGCGCCGTCACCTGCAGCGCGACAGAGCGCGGGAGGACGCTCTAGCCACCCAAGAGACGGCGAAACTCTTTCTGGGCCGCGCAGGACCCGGAGCCGATTCGAAGGGGCCAGGGCCGCCGAGTAAGGGCGGGATTTGGGGCGCCGGAGGAGGGAACATCCGGGACTCTCGCCAGTCTGGGGCGGGGGCGGGGCACGCCCGGGAGGGCGGGGCTCGTTCCCGGGAGCCGAACCGGGAGACCCGGGCGGCGGAGTCGGAGCAGTTGCCACCCCTCAGGCTGACGCGCGTCGTCTTTCGGCGGCGTGGCGCAGCGCTTCTCCCGGTGGCGCGGCGGCTTCGGAGGGTCGGCCGCCGGGCACAGGTGAGGACACCGCGGGCGGCCGGTGGCCGGGTCCCTTTGTGCGGTCTGAGCGGCGCCGGGGACGCGCAAGGTCCGGCCGGTGTTCCGTGGCCCTCACCCCGCATCCCCGCGGCCGAGGCCGGAGCAGACGCTGCGCCGACCCGTCTCCCGCCCCGCCTCCGTGCCCTGCCGGCCTGGGTGGCTGGACCGACACCTCTGTTGGGCCGGGCCCTTCCCGAAGCCGGGATCGCTCCCGCTTCTACTTGCGGAGCTTCCCGCAGGCCGGCGTCCCAGGGGCCCGCTTTCCTCCTCCCCTTCCTTCTCCTCCGTTTCCTCCTCCCGCCGCTGCTGCGCCGAGAGGCGTTGCCCGGCCTCTGGGCTTCGGGAAGAAGGATCTTTGTGAGAAGTCCGAGGACGAATTTGTCCTGGAGGGAATGACGAGGGACAGGAGAAGATCCGTTCTGTCGTCGGTGGGGCTGATAGACAAGTGTAAAGGGGCGCGATGCCTCCAGGGCACATGAGGTTGAAAAATGCAGTGTGTTAATCTGAAAATATTTGTAATTGTCCTAAAAGATGCGTTAAACCAAAAATGGCTGTCTTCACTAAATCACGAAACTTCATACCAGGCCCTTGCAGAATAGTAATGTTAAAACTAAAATCTTTCAGAGTAGTAGTGTTTATGCATCACTCCGTAAAGCTCTAACTTCCAAGAAGGGCCCTTGGCTTCCAGACAAAAAAAAAAAAAAAAAAAGCTTTACTTGGTAAAACTCGGATTCTTTGCTTCTCAAGCAGGAGGACCTGTGCCCTGGAATAAGGGAACCTTGTCCTGCAGGACTATGTGAAGCTACGAAATAAACATGATACATTTTACTGAGAGAAACAGCGGCACAGCTTTTATATGAAAACAACCGTGGTTATATTATGGAGTAGAAGCTAAAATTTATGTCAAGGGTTAGATTAAAAAAAAAATTTGTTTGGAAACTTTCTTGAAGTTTGTCCCTGGGAGACGGTGTCTTCAAGCTGGTGGGGGGCGGGAGACGTATCTGTTCTGTTAAATATACTTAAATGGGAAAGCCTGTGAGGCACAGGAGTCTAGCCTTATTTCCTTATGAACCATGCCTAGAATGAGTGTCATCAGAGCCCAAAGCTGTCTGCAGGAATTTGCCGTATTTTCTTAATCTGCAGTATTGCTGTGAACTTGAAAATGGTTTTGGTGCTAAGTAACTATTGAATACATCAAAACTAACATTTGATACCCAACTGAACATGGTGCCTATTGTAGAAAGACCAAACTGAAAGTTTAGCCCTTGAAACAACCTATAAGTAATCAGAATGGGGGTGGGGGACGTGTGTGTCAAATTTCTTTAATTATGTTGTTAACATTTAATTCTAAGAGGTCACCTAAAAATCCAGATTTCTGAGTTTTTGAGAAAAATGAGAAGATCTGGCAATATGAGGCCCAAACTGCATGACGACCAGTTGGCTAAAAGGTGTATGCCTTCAGGATGTCATGCTGTCATGTCTGCTCCAGTTCCTCACCACTTTTTATTGCATCACCCTTGACTTGATTCGCTCGTGTCCATTTACCAGTCTGAGTGATACAGCTATCTGAATTTGTGACCGCCGTGTTTGCAGTATTATTTCTTTCAAACTGTCTTGCTCTCATAGATGTAAGTCAGCTTTGACTCCATTTAAAAAGGAATAAGCTACAAACTTGTTTGACCTCTTGGGATGAAAGGGAGCCGTTTCAAGTGACAAATGATCAAGAGACTTGGGAAAGATATTTAGATGTGTACATTCAAGAAGAATATAGGAATCCTTAGAAGTAATATATTATTAGCACTGTTAAAAGTTACTATAGATGTTCTAGTTCCAGCGAATAAGAAGCAGAACTAGTGCTATTGCATACTGTGTATTACTGCCATTCAGTGACTTTGCATTCAAAATTAGGAAAAAGTGAAGTGGGCAATGTATAAAATATCCACAACCAATTTCAGAGTGTGGCCGTGCTTTTAATGATATTGTGATCTGTTTGATTTCTTCTCAAAATTTTGATTTATAGACGTTTAATACAACTTTAGCTGTATTACATTTCCTTGGAGGGGTGTTGCTTTAAGAGCACCGAATAGGTCAGGCCAACTGAAAGAAGAATTAACTATCTTTTGTTTGTTTGTGTGTTAATCTGGATTTACAACACTTGATTATTCAGGAGTGGATTAACTGATGACCAGGCTTTGACCTCACTCACTGCCCAACTGCCTTCTAAACCACTGACACTGGAGCTTAAGCTTTGAGAAGGGGGATGATGACATTTGGGGAAGGAAGAAATTAAGGTCCTGTATATGTATGTCTGTGTGTATCTCAAATTTCTTTCTAAAGACAAATATAAAAAATGTGGGGTTAAATATCACTTAAATTCTTATCTATTTAAATAACTTTACAAATATATTTCACCTAGCCAATTTTTAATTTTTTTTTAATAACAGCTTTTTGAGTTAGAATTCACACATCACATTCAGTGAGTTTTAGTATATTCACAGTGTTGTGTAACCATCACCACTATCTAATTTCAGAACATTTTCATCACCCCTAAAGAAACCCCTTACCACTTTGGAGAACAATATAGCAGGTCCTCGAAAGGTTAAATATAGAGATATCATATGATGCAACATTTTACATTCCACTAGCAGTATATGAAGGTTCTAATTTCTCCAAATCCTCACCAACACTTATTATTGTCATTTTGATTATTGCCATTCTAGTAGGTGTGAAGTGGTATCTCACTGCAGTTTTGATTTGCATTTCCCTGATGACCAGTGATATTCAGCATCCATTCTTGTGTTTGTTGGCCATTTGTATACCTTCTTTGAAGACATACCTATATAGATTCTTTGCCTATTTTTTAATTGGGTTATTTATCATTTTATTATTTAGTTATGAGTTCTTTGTATATTATAGACAAAAATTTCTTATCATATGTATGATTTGCAACTATTTTCTCCCATTCCGTGGGATGTCTTTTTTGCTTGCTTTGTGGTGTCTTTTGAAACAGTTTTAAATTCTGATGAAGTCCAGTCTATCGTTTTTTTTCTTTTGTCGCTTACACCTTTGGTGTCTGTATTTTGAGATCGACTCAGTTCAGTTTCAGAGTTAGCATCAGATCCCCCAAGTGAAAGGGCAGGATCCCAAACAGATTGTCCTTACTTCAGACAACAGCTTCAAATAAGGTCCCAGTGCACCCAACTAGGCTTCCCACAATGCGCTCAGGGTCAGTACTTCACTAGAATGACTGAACTCACTAAAAGCACCATCCTTATGATTACAGTTTTGTTATAAAGGATACAGCTCAGGAACAGCCACATGGAAGACACACTCAGGCCAAAATCTGGAGGCAGTGGAGGGATTCCTTCTGTTTGTAGAATCCTGGCACGTCACCGTCCCAGCACATCAGTGTTCACCAACTGGGAGTCTCCAGTGCTGAACTTTTTTTTTTTTTAAGATTTATTTATTATTTATTTATTTTATTTTAGTTATTTTTGGCTGCGTCGGGTCTTAGTTGCGGCATGTGGGATCTCTCGTTGGGGCGCGTAGGCTCTTCATTGTGGCTCTCAGACCTCTCTAGTTGTGGCGTGCGGGTTCCAGAGCGAGTGGGCTCTGTAGTTTGCGGCACTCGGGCTCAGTAGTGTGGCGCACAGGTTTAGTTGCCCCACAGCATGAGGGATCTTAGTTCCCTGACCAGGGATCAAACCCGTGTCCCTTACATTGCAAGGTGGATTCTTTACCACTGGACCACCAGGGAAGTCCCTCCGCTGTACTTTGATGTCCAGAGTTTGTATATGGGGTTTCATGACTAGGCATGATTGATTAATTCACTGACCCTGTGGTTGAGGTCAGCCACCTGCCTTCCTTCCCTCCTGGGAGGTTGATCTGGCCTAAAGTTCCAACCTTCTAATCAGATGATTGGTCTTTACGTGACCCCCAACTGGAAGCAATCCAAAGACCCAGCATGAGTCGCCTCATTAGCATAACAAAGACACTCCCATCAGGATTTTTTTTTTTTTTTTGCGGTACGCGGGCCTCTCACTGCTGTGGCCTCTCCCGTTGCGGAGCACAGGCTCCGGACGCGGCCATGGCTCACGGGCCCAGCCGCTCCGCGGCATGTGGGATCTTCTCGGACCGGGGCACGAACCCCTGTCCCCTGCATCGGCAGGTGGACTCTCAACCACTGCGCCACCAGGGAAGCCCTATTAACTCTTTTTAAATTGAATAAAAGATTCTTTAAATTCTATAGTGCTTTACAGTTTTCAGAAGTTTCACATATATGATTTCATATAATCCCATAATAACCCTTTTTTTTAATCCTCTACCCCTATATTTCCCCTTCCCTCTTCCTTCTCCCCACTGTAACCACTAGTTTGTTCTCTGTATCTGTGAGTCTGCTTCTTTTTGTTTTATTCACCAGTTTGTTGTATTTTTTAGATTCTGCATGTAAGTGATACCATACAGTATATGTCTTTCTCTGTCTGACTTCTTTCACTTAACATAATGCCCTCCAAGTCCATCCATGTTGCTGCAAATGGCAAAATTTCATTCTTTTTTATAGCTGAGTAGTATTCCATTGTATATGCATATACCACATCTTATTTATTCATTCATCTGTTGATGGACACTGAGGTTGCTTCCATACCTTGGCAATTGTAAGTAACGCTGCTGTGAACATTGGGTGCATGTATCTTTTCAAGCTAGTGTTTTTGTTTTTTTCGGATATAAACCCAAAGTGGTATGTGAAGCCCTGTGAGAACCATGGACAAAAATCAGATATTCTTCTTTTTTCTGTTTTTTTTTATACAATTTTTAAAGGTTACACTCCATTTATAGTTATTACAAAATATTGGCTATATTCCCCGTGTTGTACTCTACATCCTTGTAGCCTATTTTACACGGAGTAGTCTGTACCTCCCACAAAAACCAGATATGCTTTATTATACCACTGTGTCTTATCACCTAGCCAATTTTAAAGTTAATTTGTATTTCAGCGCTCAGTGACAAAGAGAGCAGCTTGGAACATGCTGCCATTCTGTTTTTTATATTTCACTCTAAAAATTTGACTCAGGTAAATCTACATAAGCAAGTAGAGAGGTGCCGTAACTGTTAATGATGTGATCTGATCCACAGTTTTATGTTGCACCCTGGAAAGTATGTTCACAGAAGCATATGAAAAGGTGAAAATTTGTCCTGCAGAAGTATCGAAAGGGTGTGTGGTCAGGGTTGTCATTAATAAAATATAACATGCAAGGGAAGATTCCATTGGTATAGCTATGAATAAATAATTCATTTCTTATAGTAGGGATTACAAGGATTACATTTAGGGATTTCTTTTTTAGGCATCCTCTCTAGATTTAGAAGTTCATTTTTCTGCTTGCTTTACAAAAGATACTTGAATACCTAATATTAAACATATTAGAAGAACTTACAGAGAAATACTGTTCTCAGGTGACATTTTTACTCAGTACTCATTACTTTCTCTTTGTAACTTTTTCATATTTTATTTTTCTTAATTGTATTTCTATTACCTGCATGTAGTACATTAATTATTTTATCCTGGCTACAGAATTTATGTTAAAGGCTTGAATTATGTTTTTAATTGCATACATTGAGACTTATTTTCAAAGTAAATGTATTACAGGAAAGAAAAGCCAGTCATGCATAATACTTAGAAAAATGGTTCAGAAAATCAACTTTAATGCTGCTTAGTTATCCTTAAATATATATTAGGAATTACTTTAAAATGGTGTTCTAGAGGAGGGATACACAAATAAGGCCTGGTCCCTTTTCTCAAGGGAACCATTGATGTTAGCTGGACATGCTCACAAAGAATAATATAAGGGAAAGAACTTGGAGAGCAGGAGGTTTTGAGGTTTATATTGGGACCTTGAAATCTCACCACTTGGGCCTTGGTGCAGGAAAACTGGTGTAGTATAATCTGATAATTGAATGTCTTCTCAAAATTATTCATTTAACAAATACGACTAATAAGCAGGAATAGCCAGGTTGAGGTAACACCAGAGAGAGTGTGTTTTGTTAAATCTAAAGGAGAGGCCAGCAATGTCAAAAAATTTCTACTGGAATTAGCAATTAATGTTATCAATCTTTGAGAAGGCTCTTAGCCTTTTTGGATTGAAAGGCAGAGGTAAATGCCATATTGAAAAGGGGGTACGAATACATAGAAAAAGCAACATCCACTGCACCAGGAGTTTCAGCCTGTGCTGTACTCAGTCACTATAAATCTGTCCATAATGACTAATATAATATGATCATTTCGTCTCTGACACCACCTGAAGCCTAGGCCTGCACTGACATAAACTACTTTATGTCAGAGCTTTATTTGGAATATTGACACTGCTGTTTCCAGCACAATTCAAATCACTGTCCCCCTCAGTCACATTCAAAATGTGAGGCTTTCTTCCCAGCACTTATCTCTGCACCATTGTGTGTTCCCCCCTCTGAGACCCATCTTTCATTGCTCCCTGACTCACCCAATTTCCCCGCATTGAGAACTCCCTCAATTTCTTTACTCCTCTTTCTCCCTCAAACGGATCATTACCCATAACCTTCACCCTTAGTGAAGGAGATACTCTTTTGCTGTCAAGGGCTAGTCTCAGCCTGGATGCTCTGAAGCTTCTTTCAGGGATCTCATTCCCTCACTTACGCCCTTTCTCTGCTGTCTTCACCTCTCCAAATTGAACTTTGAACCTCAACCTCAGTGTCCTCTCATCTGAAAAGGTAAAAAGATTTTCCCTCTAGCTCCTGCCTTCTCTCTTACCTGCCCTTTAGAGCTTTGCTTCTGTGCAAGAGTAGTCCACCTGTGAAGTCTCTGCATCGCTGCACGCCCTCCTGACCTCACTAGAATCAAGCCGTTCCTCGCAGCGCCTGGCTGTGATTGCCTTTCCTCAGCGTTCCTGTTGCCAGCTTCAGCCTTACTTACTGGATTGCTGAGCATTTGACGTTACCAGCCATTCACACCGTGAAATTCTCTTCCTTGTGGCCTACAGTGCCACTCTCTCCTGATTTTAAGTCTCTGTGCCTCTCCTTCTCTTTCTTCTTTAAGGGGCCCTTTTCTCCTTAGCTATTTTTTAATTGTTAATATTCACCAGGATTCTGTCTTTAGCCTTCCCCACAGTATATAAACATGCTCAAGCTTGTATCATCTTCAAAACAAAATATCTTTTACCTTTGTTCCTCTTTAAGCTACTACCTTACCTGTCAGCATTTCTTTGCAGTATATTTAGTTCCTTTTCTAAAATTTCAAGACACAGAGCAAGATTTCATATACCCCTTCCTGGAATGTGTTCCCCAAACTTTATATGCCAGTTTTTCAGTCTTCCTGGATTATTGAGCAGACAGCATTATTTTATCTTCCTCTGCTCATTCACTTTTCTGTTAAAGCACTTGACTACAGTTTGCTTTGTATTATGTATAAATTTCTACCTCATCAGATAGACTGTGATTTCCCTGAGGGCAGGAAAAAAAGTTTTAAAAATCTTCTTAATGGAACAGAAATATCTTTCATGCCTTACACACAGTGTGCAGTAAATGCTGGTTGAGGATTTTTTGTTGGTTGATTGCCATGGGGAGAAGCCCAGTGCACTGTAGTGGCCCAAGCAGGAAACCTGAAGATAAACAGCTGTCCTATAGTGAGAGTAGCGGTGGACCGATAAAGTAGTGGATGATTGTGGTTACTCCCTTTGGAGGAGAAAAAGGGATATTGCTGCCAGACAGCTAGTTCTGGTAGCTTCAGAGATAATGGAAGGAGGAAAATGTGGGTAGTCACAGATGAAGTAAACTATAAATGAGCACTGTTGATACAGGATGTTAATCAGTTAGCATGCTCTCAGCTACAGGTAACAGAAAACTGATCAATGGCTTAAACAATAAGGATATACTTATGATACATTAGGACATTTCTAAGTAGGGCAGTAACTTGATGATATCAATGACCCAGATTCCTTCTTTTTTTTTTCTTTCTGGTGCTTCCATCCTTTTAAATTAGTTTGTCTTCTTAAACTGGCATCCCTATGGCTCAAGATAGTTGACACCACTTCAGGCATCATGTGTAGATGAGTATGTCAAGGCAGAAAGGGGACCATTCCTTTTTAAGAGCCCAAGCCCCTTTTTAAGAAGGAAGAAAACCTCATAAGTATTACCAGCAGACTTATCATGTCTCACTGGTGGGAGTTGTGATACTTGCCCAATATCTGTACCAGTCACATGACAAGAGGAATGAGAGCATCACCTGGGAACTTGTGATAAGTATGAATGCTTAGGCCTCAACCAGACATACTGAATTATGACAGAAACTTCGGGGCGGGGGTGGGAGTGGGGGTGGAACCCATCATCTTGTGTTTTAACTAGCACTTCAAGTAATTTTGATGCACACAGAGTTTGAGAACCACTGGCTTAGAGCAATCAGGATTCATCCCTTGGGGCTGGGGAATGTCCCTTGAAGGGCATTACTACCAGAAAGAGGATAAGAGAAGGGGGAAGGGAGGAACAGATGTTGGATACACAATCAAAAATGTCTACACGGTTATTCAGGAAGTAAAGGGAGTGCCATCCCCCGTCTGTGTCAGTGACTATTGCTGCCCCTTTTATTCTCCTCCGTCTGGTCCTCTAGACTCCATGCTGAGCTGCCTGCTCAGTCTCTGAAGCAACAAGCTATACCTCAAAAAGGCGACTTCTTAGCTCTTGCTTCTGATCGTTATACCACCGGTTACTGACCTTAAGAAATATTTTTAAATTAAAAGATTTCATGGCAGATTTCAATAAGCATAGATTAATAAATAATTTTCCTTTTTAGAATTTTCTTGTTTCTAGCTAAAAAAACATTTTGCTTTTCGACAGGTTTCCTAAAAGACAGAAAAATGGAGGAATTGGTAAACCAAATGCAGCCACTGAATGAGAAGCAGATAGCCAATTCTGAAGATGGATATGTGTGGCAAGTCACTGATATGAATCGGCTGCAGCGGTTCTTGTGTTTTGGTTCTGAAGGTGGGACTTACTCTATCAAAGAACAGAAGTTGGGCCTTGAGAATGCTGAAGCTTTAATTAGATTGATTGAAGATGGCAGAGGATGTGAAGTGATACAGGAAATAAAGTCATTTAGTCAAGAAGGCAGAACTGCAAAGCAGGAGCCTATGCTCTTTGCCCTTGCCATTTGTTCCCAGTGTTCCGACATAAGCACAAAACAAGCCGCTTTCAAAGCTATTTCTGAAGTTTGTCGCATTCCTACACATCTCTTTACTTTTATACAATTTAAGAAAGATCTAAAGGAAAGCATGAAATGTGGCATGTGGGGTCGCGCCCTCCGGAAGGCCGTAGCAGACTGGTACAATGGAAAAGGTGGCATGGCCCTTGCCCTGGCCGTCACAAAATATAAACAAAGAAATGGCTGGTCCCACAAAGATCTGTTAAGATTGTCGCATCTTAAACCTTCCAGTGAAGGTAAGCGTAAGATCTTCACGGGGGGGTGGGGGGGTGAGGTGCTGATATCCAACAAATAGCAAATTTTTATTTGACATAAGACAGTTGTGTAATATTTTCTAGAAATAGCCTTTAATTCTCAGAACACATTGATTAATTAATATATGTTTAATGCCAACCTGGAATTAAACACCTAGATATTAATGATCAAGAATCAAATGACGGATTTGCAGCTTGATATTCTAAATCTTAAAATGTCACCATGCTAACTAGAATGCTCACCCCCTTGATTATGGACTGTGAAAGCAGCATGGATATGATTAAAGTTGTAGGAATCAAAACGGCTCTTAGCCAATAAATGGCAGATAGCCAGGCTGTACTGCTTTAGCCCCTTTTTTCCCTCCCTGTCTTCCTAGGACATATGTTCCGTGGAACCTAAAGGCCACCCAAAGTAGTGCTGAACTTAACAATTCAGGACGTTAGTTGTCTCCACGCAGTCAGCCAGGGGTCATGGTAACTTGGGGCAGTTTTTCTATGTCTGTGGGAAGAGACTTGAAAAGTTAGTTGGGTCTACAATGACTCTTTAGTCCTTCTTAGAAGGGAAATAAGAAAAACTTTTGCACGGGAATAATTTTAAGTGTGAACTTTCACAAAATGAACATGTCCAAATTTGACATTTTTTTTTTTTACAGCAGAAGTGAAACTTGAAAAGACAGCCCCTCAGATGGGTTCAAATTTCAGTTCTACTTATTACTTTGTGTCCTTACACCAAGTAACTTTAAATCTTTCTGAGTTTCTGTATCTTCATCTATTAAAGAAGATAGAAAAGGAATAACTGTTAAAATTATTGTGACTAAATGTGATAGTGTGTATTACAATACTTCCACAGTTCCTGGCAGGGAGTAAAGGGCAGTGTTGGTTCCCTCCCCTCCCTCCCACATAGCTTGTGTAATGATACCTTCATACATAGTATCTCCTCAGTAATTCTTAATTTATCCCTTTTTTTTTTATTATAAATGGACTTTTTCAAATGAAGTTTAAGCAGTAAATTACTGCAAACATTTATGTGTATAAACACGTTTATATTTTGATTTTTTATTAGAAATTACATGCTTGTTTTGTTTACTTATTCATTCATTCATTCATTCATTCCATACGCAGCTTGTGGCATCTTAGTTCCCTGACCTGGGGTTGAACCTGCGCCCTCAGCAGTGAAAGCACGAGTCCTGCCATGGGACTGCCAGGGAATTCCCTACATGCTTGTTTTGAAGTAGCTGGATAATACCAAAAATATAATGCTGAAAGTAGTCTTGCCCTTCAAAAGAAATCTCTATACATAGGTTGTATATTACTCCCGATTTTTCCTAAATGTTTACTATGTTTTATTTTTTAAAATTTTATATATCTTCTTTGTTTCGGTTAAAAGTATATTGATTTTTTTCAGGTCAGTAGAAATAATTGCATGTGTACCATTATATGAATATAATTTATGTAGCTAGTCTCTTACTGATGACAGTTAAGTAGCTTCTGTTTTTTTTATACTATTACAAAAATACTACAGTGAAAAAACTTGGTTAATATAAATGTTTCTATCATTTCTGTAATGCCTAAATCCACAAAGAGGATATGAAAGTGGCCCCTTTCCCCACGTTTGAACACTGACTATTTACCAGTGTTTTTTAATCTTTGCCAATGATAGGTGAAAAATTTTATCTTGTTACTTGAATTTATGTATTTGGGCGAAAGCTCAACTTTTCATGTGCTTATTGATTATTTGTATTTTTCATGGATTATATTGTATCTTTTTCTTTTTATCTATCAAGTTGCTATTTTTAATATTATAAAAATAGCAATAATTATAGTCACCATTCATTCAACAAATATTTATTGAACACCTACTGTAGATGGGCACTGTTCTCAGAACTTGGAAAACCAAGTATAGGAATTAATAATTTATTATTATATACATTGCATGCATTTTTCCCCCATTTTTTTTCTTTGTCTTTTCGTTTTTTGATGGAGGGGGTTTCTGGCACAGTGAAGTTTGGAATTTTAATGTCATCAAACTTATCTGCCTTTGTTAATACGTTGTTATTGTATGTTAGGTTTAAAAGGGCCATTTCCAACCTAAAGTCATAAAAATATTTACCTGTGTTTTGTTTTCTTTTTTTTTGTGGTACGCGGGCCTCTCACTGTTGTGGCCTCTCCCGTTGCGGAGCACAGGCTCCGGACGCGCAGGCTCAGCGGCCATGGCTCACGGGCCCAGCCACTCCGCGGCCTGCGGGATCCTCCCGGAGCGGGGCACGAACCCGCGTCCCCTGCATCGGCAGGCGGATTCTCAACCACTGCACCACCAGGGAAGCCCCCGTACCTGTGTTTTTTTTTCCTAACATGTTCATGGCTTAATTTTTTTAACTTTAAAAGTTTCTTTAAATCTTTGCTCCAGTTTGAGGAGGCTGTAGGGATCCAGCTTTATTTGTCGATTGAGACACTATGTGGTGGTGTGGGCCTAAGTGCTAGTTCAAATTGGAAAAATTAGTTTCTGAATTTGTGCAAATAGTTATTCTGGGTTTTGAATTCTTGGTCTATAAATTGAGAAGTTAGTAGATATACCCTAAACTTAGTTCCACACATAGGATTCTTCAATTCTAGATTTTTGAGGGCTAGGATTCTTCAATTCTAGATTTTTGAGGGCAGAACTCATACTTGAAACCTTGTAATAATAGCAATATGTTTAGGTGTAGAAGATCCTTAGGCTTCTCAGAGCCTAGTGTTTGGAAACAAACTCTTAAGTTACCAAATAAGTAACTGAAATGTGTATTTAAACAGATAAAACAATTCAAAGTGTGATTCAACTAATCAGGTGTTTATTGTGTACCTACTGTGTGGCCAACACAATTCTAGGACTTGAGGAAGACAAAAATAATAATAAGACAAACTTTCTGAAAGTTTTTTTTTTTTTTTACATAAATTAATTTATTTTTGGCTGCGTTGGGTCTTCGTTGCTGTGCACGGGCTTTCTCTAGTTGTGGTGAGCGGGGGCTTCTCCATTGCAGTGTACAGGCTTTATGTTGTGGTGGCTTCTCTTGTTGCGGAGCACGGGCTCTAGGTGCTCGGGCTTTAGAAAGCACAGGCTCAGTAGTTGTGGCACATGGGCTTAGTTGCTCCACGGCATGTGGGATCTTCCCAGACCAGGGCTCAAACCCGTGTCCCCTGTGTTGGCAGGCAGATTTGTAACCACTGCGCCACGAGGGAAGCCCCGAAAGTTTTATTTATTTATTTATTTATTTTTGCGGCACGCGGGCCTCTCTCTGTTGTGGCCTCTCCCGTTGTGGAGCGCAGGCTCTGGACGCGCAGGCTCAGCGGCCATGGCTCACGGGCCCAGCCACTCTGCGGCATGTGGGATCTTCCCGGACCAGGGCACGAACCTGTGTCCTCTGCATCGGCAGGCGGACTCTCAACCACTGCGCCACCAGGGAAGCCCCTGAAAGTTTTATTTTAGTTGGAAAGAATAGAAAACATGCTCACATGAAACATTAACTCATTTAAGGCAATGTAAGATTTTGTACTAAGATCTGTAAGATAGCAAGAGTCACAATACTTTAGAAGTTCCTGCATGTTAGTACTAACTTTTGATCAAGTTATTTAAATCAGAGTTCAGAAATAGCACATAGGCTCAATCTGCCTTAGAGATGTATTTTATTTGGCCTGCACCATATTTTAGAAAAAAATGAACTCTTTCGCAACATCACATAAAAATCCATATTGTGCCTTCTTTTGAAAATACGGTTTTTTGGCAGCAGTGAGCCAAAATTTTACTAAAACATTTGTCAGGGCATTCTGTCTTTAGTTCACCACAGTGCTAACCACTTTCTCTTCTATCAGTGGCCTCGTTCATTTATTTACTTTACCTACCATTCCCCCATAGACCCTGGAATTTAATAATTCAGTCTGTCCCCTCCCCCCCTTTTACAGAAGTGGAAACTAAGGCTAGAAAGATCACACAGCCATTTATTGGCAATATGTAAGCTAGAACCCAGGTTTCCTCACCGTCCCCCAACTGAAAGCTCTTTCAACTATTGAAAGGAATTGTAGAAGAAATGAACACATTATTTTCCCTTTTTAAAAAGTTTGGCCTGTAATACTTTCTCAGCTATTAAAAAAAAATCACAAATTGCGTACCTACCTGTCTACTTCTACTTATCTCTACAGTTTATAATGCGTATTTATTTAGCAGCTAAAGGGGCAAGTGAATATGAGATTAATTGAAGTAGATCTGTACTTTTGTGAGTTCTGAGATTGTGGACCTTAGATAGGCACTGTGTACCAAAGGTTCTAATGCTAGTGCTTCAAAAAAATAAATAAAAGCTCAGTAGTGAAATGACTTAGGATATTGGAGCTTTTCCTCCAAAGTCTCACGCTGAAGCAGTTTTGATGGAATAGGCAAAATTAGCAGACTCCACTGGCTTAAACGTGTTTGTCATATCATAGAAAGTAGCATGTCGGCTTAAACTCCCTTGTATCTAGGTGTGCCTTTCACATAATGCGTTCTCCATAACATGTCCTGTTCTTTACCTTATAATCTTACATGCCTTTTTAATTCTTTATTTTGTTACAGGACTTGCTATTGTTACCAAATATATTACAAAGGGCTGGAAAGAGGTCCATGAAATGTATAAAGAAAAAGCACTTTCTGTGGAGACTGAGAAATTATTAAAGTATCTGGAGGCTGTAGAGAAAGTGAAGCACACAAAAGATGAACTGGAAGTCATTCATCTGATAGAAGAACACAGACTGGTTAGGGAGCATCTCCTAACAAATCACTTAAAGTCTAAAGAGGTAAGCAAATTATAATATGTTAAAGCATGTGATTAAACATGAGGAACTTATGCTGTGTATTAAAAGGATAAATTGTGGGTAATGCTTTTAAAAAATAATACTTAGGGCTTCCCTGGTGGCGCAGTGGTTGAGAGTCCGCCTGACGATGCAGGGGACATGGGTTGGGCGCAGGGGTTGGAACCCGGCCTAACGATGCAGGGGACATGGGTTTGTGCCCTGGTCCGGGAAGATCCCACATGCCGCGGAGCGGCTGGGCCCATGAGCCATGGCCGCTGAGCCTGAGTGTCCGGAGCCTGTGCTCCGCAACAGGAGAGGCCACAACAGTGAGAGGCCCCCGTACCACACACAAAAATAATAATAATAATAATAATTATTTAAAAAAATTTTTTTTTTTTTTTTTGGTCCCACCACACAGTTTGCAGGGTCTTAGCTCCCCAAGCAGGGATTGAACCTGGGCCCCAGCAGTGAAAATACTGAGTCCTAACCACTGGACTGCCAGGGGATTTCCTAAAAAAAGTAATTTAAATATATCTTAAAATTAACGTTTATTTAAAACACCTAACACAATGCCCAGATGTAGTTGGCATTTTATAAATATTAGTTTCACTCCAGAAAATGTGCTGGTTAATTTGCCTCACTAATTAAAATAAATAAATAAAATTCTTATATGCAATTCCTTTACAAAATATACGTCACTTTCTTACCCTCGTAAAGAGCAAGTTATTTTATTTGATGAGCCTTTGACCAGTTCACACAAATTTTTATTTAGAATGTGCTCTGAACCCCCAAAGAAAGCCTTAAAGTCTATGTTATTAATTGATACAGCTATGTTATACATATTCATTTACCCTTAATTCCTTATATTTCTACCTGTGTTATTGCAATAGGTATGGAAGGCTTTGTTACAAGAAATGCCTCTTACAGCATTACTAAGGAATCTTGGAAAGATGACTGCTAATTCAGTGCTTGAACCAGGAAACTCAGAAGTGTCTTTAGTATGTGAAAAGCTGTGTAATGAAAAACTGTTAAAAAAGGTAAGCATTACCTTGTTAACTACTACTAATTGAAAAAGTTGGCTCCTAAATTTTGGAAATGCAGTCGGCACGTTTTTTAGGTATTCAGAGACCAAGTTGCACTGACTCTTAAATCTAAGATTAATATGTCCTCATTTTTCTCTTTTCTTTATGAAATAGATTTTTTAGCCATAATAACAAAAATCTAAAAGAAATAGTTACTGTTTTTCACTTGAATTTGACATTTGCTTTCTGTCTTTGTTGTGTTTCTAGGCTCGTATACATCCATTTCATGTTTTAATTGCATTAGAAACTTACAAAACAGGTCATGGGCTCAGAGGAAAACTGAAGTGGTGCCCTGATGAAGAAATTTTGCAAGCTTTGGATGCCGCTTTTTACAAAACATTTAAGGTAATGGTTTGATTTTTATTTTAAAACAAAAGACCCAGTTAGGATTTAATATCTTTTGTAAAAACACATTTTAAAGATAATATTAGTAGTTTAACCATTTTTGATTAGATATTCATTTTTTTCTTAGTTCATTTGAAAATGAATATATAATTAACATTGTAAGCTTATGAATAAAGTATTTCTCTCTACCTTTGGACAACAACCAGTTATCCTAAGATCATTTTGATAAGTTTTAAGTTACCAAATTAAAAAATTTGCATTCCTCTGGAATCCTATGACTTGGTCCTCTGTCCTCTATTTTTCCATTAATCAGTAGTAGATCTCTTCTGTCTTGATAGGAAGTAATTTTTTTAGGAATGGAAATTCTATATCAGAATCATAAGTTAAAAGTTTTGGTTTTAAAAATGTCTTGCTATTCAACAGAATACTAGCAGCCAAATTCAGCAGCAGATTAAAGAGATTATACAAGTGAGACTTATCCTCAAGATACAAGGATCATTCAATATAAGAAAAATCAATGTAATACATCACATTAAAAGACAACATGATATCTCAATTGATGCAGAAAAAGCATTTGACAAAATTCAATACCCTTCCTGATTTAAAAAAAAAAAAAACAGTAAACTAGAAATACAAGTGAACTTCCTCAGTGTGGTAAAGGTCATATGTAAAAAACCCACAGCTATTATACTCAGCGGTAAAAGACTGAAATCATTTCCCTTAAGAATGAGACAAGGATGCCCACTTTTTCAAACACTTTGATTCCGTATATACTGGAAGTTCTAGCAGTTAGGAAAGGAAAAGAAATAAAAGGCATCCAGATTGAAAATTATCTCTGTTCTCAGATGCCATGATCTTATATGCAGAAAACCGTAAAGAATCCACAAAACAATACTAGAGCTAACATGGATTCAGCAGAGTTCCAGGATATAAATTCAACAGGCAAAGATCAGCAGTATTTCTATATAGTAGCAGTGACCAGTTCAAAACAAAGTTAAGAAAACATTTCCATTTACAGTAGCATCAAAAATAATGAAAGGGGCTTCCCTGGTGGCGCAGTAGTTGAGAGTCTGCCTGTCGATGCAGGGGACACAGGTTCATGCCCCGGCCCGGGAAGATCCCACGTGCCGCGGAGCGGCTGGGCCCGTGAGCCATGGCCGCTGAGCCTGCGCATCCGGAGCCTGTGCTCCGCAACGGGAGAGGCCACGACAGTGAGAGGCCTGCGTACCACAAAAAAAAAAAAATAATAATAATAATGAAAGACTTTGGAATAAGTTTAACTAAGGAATGTAAGACTTATATACTGAAAGTGCAAAACAGTACTGAAAGAAATTTAAGAAGAAATAAATAAATGGGAAGACATCCTATGTTCATAGTTTGGAAGATTTAATAATGTTAAGATGCCAGTACTACCCAAAGCAGTCTACAGATTAAGTGCAATCCCTATGGCAAGTTTAGCAGAAATAGAAAAACCCATCCTAAAATTTATATGGACTCTCAAAGGACCCCAATCTTGAAAAGAAAGTTGGAAGACCCACACTTCCAAACTTAGGATTTCAAAAATTACTACAAAGCTACAGTAATCAAAACAGTGTAGTATAAATAGACATATAGACCAATGGAATAGAATAGAGAGCCTAGAATTAAACTCTCAGATATACAGTCAATTGATTTTGACTAGAGTGTCAACACAGTTCAATGGGGAAAAGATAGTCTTTAACAAATGGCGCTGGGAAAACTGGATAGCCACATGCAAAAGTATGAAGTTGGACCATTACTTTACACGACATACAAAATTTAACTCAAAGTGGATCAGTGACCTACATATAAGAGCTAAAACTATAAAACTCTTAAAACAAGACATACTGTAAAAGCTTCATTACATTGGGTTTGGCAATAGATTCTTAGATATGATACCAAAAACACAGACAACAGAAGAAAAAGTAGATAAATTGGACTTCATCAAAATTTAAATCTTCTCTGCATCAAAGGACACTATCAAGTGAGTGAAAAGATAACCTGCAGAAAAGAAAATATTTGCAGATCGTCTATCTTGCAGGGGTTTAATGTCCAGAATATATATGTAGATAACTCCTACAACTCAACAGTAAAGGTATAAACAACCCAGTTCAAAAATGGGCAAAGTACTTGAACAGACATTTCTCCAAGGAGGGTAAACAAATGGCCAGTTAAGCACATGGAAAGATGCTCAGTATCATTAGTCATCAGGCAAATGCAAATGAAAACCACAATGAGATGCCACTTCACACTTAGTTGTGTGGCTCTGGCCATCCAGCAATTCCACCACCTGTATATATTACCCAAAAGAATTGAATACAGGAACTCATACAGATACTTGTACATAGATGTTGATACAAGCATTATTCACAGCAGCAAAAAGGTGGAAACAACCCAAGTATTCATCAAGAGATGAATGGATAAACGAAATATGCTATATACATATAGTGGAGTATTCAGCCTTACAAAGTAGTAGAATTTGAAAGATGCTACAACATGAATGAACCTTGAAAACACTGTGCTAGGTGAAATAAGCCAGACACAAAAGGACAAGAATTCTATGATTCCACTCATGAGGTTTCTAGAATATGCAGATTCATGGATAAAGAAAGTAAAATAGAAGTCGTCTAGGGCTAGAGGGAGGTGGGAATGGGGAGTACTGTTAGTGGGTACAGAGCTTCTGTTTGGGATGATGAGAAAGTTCTGGAAATAGATAGTAATAGTGGTTACATAACATTCTGAATGTACTTAATGCCACTGAATTGTACACTTAAAAATGATTAAAACTAAATTTTATGTTATTTGTATTTTACCACAAAAAACTTTCTTGCTAGAAATTCCCACTTTACTTCCTGTGGAAAGATTAAAAAGAAAGGAAGATGATAACTTCTTTAAATTACTAAATAGGCCATCTTATTTCCTTTGTTTTACCTCTAGTAAAACTAAGCATTTGTAATTGTCAATTGGTAAATCAAAAATCAGGCCTTTGGGGCTTCCCTGGTGGCGCAGTGGTTGAGAGTCCGCCTGCCGATGCAGGGGACACGGGTTCGCGCCCCGGTCTGGGAGGATCCCGCATGCCGCGGAGCGGCTGGGCCCGTGAGCCATGGCCGCTGGGCCTGCGCGTCCGGAGCCTGTGCTCCGCAACGGGAGAGGCCACAACAGTGAGAGGCCCGTGCACCGCAAAAAAAAAAAAAAAAAAAAAAAAAAAAAAAAAATCAGGCCTTTTATCTTAGTCTTTTGAATGAAAATTAAGTAAATATGATTCGTTAGAAATTTAATCTACTTATAATTTCTTTGATTGCTTTTAATGATTGTTTGGTTTTGTTTTCTCTTTAGACAGTTGAGCCAGCTGGAAAGCGTTTCTTACTGGCAATTGATGTCAGTGCTTCTATGAACCAAAGAGTTTTGGGTAGTGTACTCAACGCTAGCACAGTAGCCGCAGCAATGTGCATGGTGAGAACACCTAAGACAATTCAGGATTCTGCCACCCTAAACATGTTTACCCTGGGACAAAACTATAAAGTTGGATATGATCAAGAATTATATTTTCACTTGTTTTAAGCAAAGCTTTAAGTATTATATATATACTTGAGTATACTTGTATATACTTTTATACTTAGGTATATACAATATTGTAGGTACATTGAAAAAGCATGTCTAAAAAAAAGTCAGAGTAGAAATTTTAATTTTACAACAACAGATTAAATATTACCAGTATTTTTAAGGAAATAGATAATGCTTAGAGAAATTATTAATGAATATAGATGTTAAAAGATCAGGAACTAATAATAACAGCCAGGAGACCTGTTCTAGCCTGACTCTGTCGCTGAATAACAAGTAAATGAACCATAGGCGAGCTTCTTAGCTTCTCTTCTGTGGTTTATTCCTTATTTAATAAAATGAGAAGAATAATATATACTCTATTTGCTTCAAAGGATTGTTGTGAAAACCAGTTTTTTTATAAGAGTTTGTGAAAGTACTTTGAAAGTTATACCACTGTTACTGTGTAGTTTCCAAACACAGTAATATAAGTTTAGAAATAAAAGTAAGCATCATAGGGTATTTTCTTTTAAAGATGAACTTCAAGATACTGTATTTGTTTCCCCCAAATCTACTGAAAATTACTACCATTGAATTTTTCAGGTTGTCACACGAACAGAAAAAGATTCTCATATAGTTGCTTTTTCAGATGAAATGGTACCATGTCCAGTGACTACAGATATGACCTTACAACAGGTTTTAATGGCTATGAGCCAGGTAAGAAACTGTTTTATTCAGTTTACTTAACATGTATTATATAAAAATTTATTGATGTCATTCCTGATATTAATAAATTTGTGAGAACAAATTGTTTCATCTCAACTTTCTCATGAACACACAATCAGAAATATATTTACAAGCTTTGGGAAAGCCTATATATTGGGTCTAAACAAAATAACCTATAAAATAGTATTTTTAAGTATTTAATTATTTCAGACACGTCAGTACAGAAATGAGGGCATTTTCTTGTATTCTTATCCATGTTTTTTTTCCGAGTTAGATCCCAGCAGGTGGAACTGATTGCTCTCTTCCAATGATCTGGGCTCAAAACACAAATACAGCTGCCGATGTCTTCATAGTATTCACTGATAACGAGACCTTTGCTGGACATGTCCATCCTGCCGTTGCTCTGAGGGAATATCGAAAGGTAAGATAAACTCTAATATTCTTTCTCACCCCAAATAAGATTCAATTCTCAAACATTCACTATATTTTTCAAAAAGTGATACTGAAGGTAGTTCTGTACCTTTGTATAGGAATGTTAACGCCAGTTCTGGACTCAGTAGTTCTGTACCTTTGTATAGGAATATAACACCAGTTCTGGAAATAAGGAAGTACTGCCTACACATATATAATTTATTTCAACCAGTTCCAGTTCCATACATTTTAATATCCTTTGCAAACAGTATTTTCAATAATAATCAAAATGTTTGTTACCTCAACTGTAAATTTTTAGTGATTCAGTGTGCTCCTTGAAAAATTAAAGCATCATTTCTGAGTTTTGCTAAGGATTACATAAACCTAAAGCAAAGCTGTAATCTGTGTTTTAAGCTTTATGGGTATTTCTGTGTTCTAATCAGTGCTCTCTAGTTGAGCTTTCTGAAATGATGGAATTGTTCTATATATGCACTATCCAGTATGAAATCTACCAGTCACGTGGCCTGTGGAGCACTTGAATTGTGGCGAGTGTGACCGGAAGTGGAAATAGAGCTTGATGAAGAGCAGTGGTTCTCAAAGTGTGATTTCCCTACTAGCAGCCTTAGCATCACCTGGCACCTTGTTAGAAATGAATATTCCTGGGCCCCATGGGAGACCTGCTAAATCAGGAACTCTGGGGTGGGACTGTGTTTTAACAAGCCCTTCCGGGGATTCTAATGTATGCTTAAGTTTGAGAACAAGTGAGAGAACGGAATTCGGAGTCAAGACAGCCTGGGTTCTGAGCCCTGGGCCTTTCTCGTTGTACTAACTGTGGATCCAAGTGAATTATCAATATTTAACTGATACATGTCATAGTAGTATATCACTACTGTGATATGTGCCATAGTTGTTAAAAGTACTACTTAGCTTTTACGGTTGTTATAACAATTACATTAGATAAATTGCCTAAAGAGCTCATGGTGTCTGACATAGTGCACACTCATTGATTGTTGGTTTTTCTCAAAAACTCAATTATTTTAGCCTGAAATCATAGCTGTAGAGAACAGGTTATTACATGTGATGTATATGTTATACATAGCAAAGTCATAAACCAAAAATCGATAACCCCAGGGAACTGTTTCCTTATATACATCCTTACATACTGCCTCAGGGTTTGACATGCTGGTAAAAATGTCATGCCCCTGAATATCCTGAATAGTTTCGTAAGTACACAGTCCCTATGCCGCTCAGGAATGTGTTCTGTGCCCGTAAAATGACTAATAACTATTGAACAAAGAAGCAGGAATTTCAGGCAGGTTCTTGACACGTTTATTAACGTTCTATTCTTCTGAAGATCACATAGTCTGGCCCCAGAAGATTGAGATTTTATGGAGGAAAAACAAATTGGCTTTGTAATGAAAAGCTGTGATAGAATTTAAAGTGTTTTAATTTCAGGTTAAATTTTGCTTACATACTATTTTTAAAATATTTTTGATCTTTTCCTACAGAATATGGATATTCCAGCTAAGTTGATTGTTTGTGGAATGACATCAAATGGTTTTACCATTGCAGACCCAGATGATAGAGGCATGTTGGATATGTGTGGCTTTGATACTGGAGCTCTGGACGTGATTCGAAGTTTCACATTAGATATGATTTAATCATAAGCACCAGCACAGTCTAAGAGGTCCATTGCCATCAGTGATCTCGCTAATACACCGCTACTTCCCAGCTAATCTTAATCCAATGAAAGACAGTAGGATGATGGTATAGTATGTGCATAATGGAAAGTTTACCTTACCAAAAAAAAAAAAAAAAAAAAAAGGAAGGAACAATAAGATGAGCCCAAAGTTCTTTCTGTCTGTTAAACTAGGTCTTGGGAAATAGCTTCAGAATACACTGTAGCCCCCTCTATCTAATAGAGAACTTCTTGTTGAGAGACTGTAAAATAGTCAAACAGTTTTGCTTTGGTGAATAATCACATTTGTACTTAAGAGAGAGCCAAAAGTGTAAGTAGTTCCATATCATGTTACTTATTTGAGAAATGCCTAAAGTTTTCTTAAATGTTTTCATTGGTAAAGGACAACTTTGATAATGTCCAAATATTCTGAAATGCACTGGACCATGTAACTGTGATGGAATATAAAACTCATTTGTAAACTTTTATACCAAGGGGGTTAAAAAAACAAACAAAAAAAACAAAGACATTTGATTATGAATGAGTTTTACAAATTCCTCTAACAGTTTTCTACAGTCACATAAATAGCAGCTTTCTCAGTCAGTGAAAAAGATATTTTGTTTCTGTGGTTTAATTTACACTTGTAGAATTGTTACCATTAACCAGAAACATAAGGGAAACCCCTGAGAAGAGATCTGAAGTTTGTGTCAGCTGAGGAAGTCTATTTTGGTTTGCTTTTGTTTGTTTATTGCTGTGAGTGAGGGGCATGACTTGACATTTTCCTCTGGCTTATAACAACATAGCCACATGTATGCACACTTTTTTTTTTCATTCCCTTAAATGAAAACAGATATTTCAAGCATTTAACTCCCCCTATTCATAATCTGAAAGTATGACAATTAAAATCTCAAACATAGGCAGATTAGCTTTTTCCTTACTTTAAAAATATTGTTTTAATTACTTTTATCTATTTTTTTAGCCAATTGTAAATGGGTTTTAGATATTTCTAATTGTAAACATGTTAGTGGCCTCCTCTCTCTTTGTCCATTATTCATCTGTGGCTTTGTCCATTATTCATTTGTGACAAAACATTCTTTTTTGATAGTATAAAAAAAAATAAAGCAAGGTAATAAAGGCAATTTTTGTGTGGCATATTATCACTAACCAGTCTGTAAGAAATTAATTTTTTCTATTTTATTTGTGTATATTAAACTTCCTGTTCATTATAAAGTGCATTATTTTCTTGAGCAAGTATCCCTTCTTTGTGGGGAGGTTTAACCTGTTGAACTGCCAGTATATTTGCTCATAATTATATCATGGCTGTCTAAGATAATGTGCACATAAAACTTCAGTTTTTATGTATTGTTCTTTAAATGTATTTAAAGATTTACTGGGGATTTATAAAGCCCTTCTCAATATTATATGAAAAGTCAAACTAGTAAATGTAAATTATACTTTCACGTGCTTGGGGGTTAGAGGTTTTGTTTTGCGGGGCAGGGGACTTAAGTAATGTTAAAATTTGTGTATTTTCTTCTGTTTCATGAGAAATTTGGGCTCTGGGCGTAACAAGACTATGTTCCTTTCAAACTTATTTGATATATTAATGCTGGCCTTGTCTGATATGTAGCTCTTCCTTCAAGGCCACGGGTAGCAATTTGTAAATATTATGATTTACCTGATTTTTTTGTCAGCAAAGCTAGTAGCACCACTACCCGCCCCCACCCCAAAAAAAATACATGGCTTCTGATATCTTTGTTTTTTATCCTCTGTCAGGCATTGGATTTGACATGTTAGCTACTTTTGATACATTAAAATTTATGTTCAGATTGAATTTAAAGTTTAAAGAACCTAACAGAATTTTGTAATAGTACTTGAATTCTTTAAGTAAACCCCAAATCTTCTTAAATTAAAAATTATAACATGATCTAACTTTTTATTCCTAATAGAAAGTGGAATATAGTATAAACGTTTATTTCCTTCAGTTAAACACTATTTCTATATTGTTTTTAGACAGCTATGTTTAGGAACTAATATTAAATCCATCAGAGAAGTAAGATTAGATGTGACTTTTTTGAAGTCACATAGGTAAGTCTATTAAATGGTAAGATTTGAGAAAGAAAAAACTAAAAGCCACCACTGAAGGTAGCTTTATTTTCAAATCATGGAGCTTTCGAGCTGGAAGAAACCTTAGAAATTTAAAAGGTAATTGTTTGAGTTAGGTTAGGGGTCCATGGTCTGAGAGAGTGTGACTTTGGAGCCCTAGATCTAGTAGATCTAGAAACCTTGGTCTCTTCATTCCCATTCCAGTGTTCACTTCCCCACAAAATGGGAAGACATTGACTTACAAGAGTAGGTGATAAAACAGAATTATTCAAGACTTTTATCTTTTTAGGTATTAGGAAATAACGTATATACATGATTGCTTTAGGAGTAGAAAAACAGAACTTGTGAACATGTATACTTCTGTAGTTCATAGTAACCCTCAAGCACAATTAATGTCTTAATAACCTGTATTGCTATATAACATAGTCATATAGAAAGAATAAAAAAACTTTACCTCATTATGAATAAAATGTACTCAAGTGATAAAGAAGTTTTATTTTCTCAATTACTTCTAGCATTACTGCTGATTAGGAAAATGTTGCTTCTAAAAAACAATCTTGAGAAAAGTAAACTTTATTTCCTAGAAAATATGTAAATATTTTCAGGATATAGTTGTAATTAGTAAAACAAAACCGAATCTTATGATCCTACCCTATCCCTGTTAGTTGAAATTTCTTGGAAATTCCACTTATTAACACTTATGTATTATTTAGTTTAGTAATCATTTTAGGAAATATTGGTGAGGAAGACACTAGTGCGTGGGATTTGTGCCCTTCTGGAGCCTCTTTTGCTTTATCTAACTTACTGTGTGACTGTAGACAACCACCTTAACCTATGTGCTTCAATTTTGCTATCTTTAAAAAGTAACATATCTGATGCTTGGATCATAGACGAATCAATGATTTTATATCTGTATAAAACTTGAAATTGGGAAGAAGACTTGCAAAGAAATTAGAACTTTTTTTAAAAATTAAAAACACTTTTAATAGGATATATGTTTTGAAAGATAAAATGTTTTAGAAAAACAGCTCAGTAGGCTCAATAATTTTTTTAAACACTCCTGTTCTGAATGGGAAAATGTGGAAAAAAAATTTTAACAGTAAAGGTAATGACTAAAGAAGTCACTCTTCTCTGATAAGAGAAAGAAGGAATATATTCCATTAGATAGATCAAGAAAAACTAACTCATACTCTAAATGAGAAGATGGTCTTACAAACATTTGCTTAATCTTTTAAAATAATAGGTAAATCTACAAATGATAGAATATCAGTTAATCAGGATTTTTTTCTGCAAAACAATTTAAAATTATTTTGGAAATTTAAGATAGAATTTCTGAATAAATTTGAGGATCTGACAATTAAGTAAGAAACATCTTTAGAAGCACAGTAAAGCTACATCTAAATAATTAAAGGGAAATGATTGTGATCACTTATTGGACTTATTTCAATTTGACCTAAAGATGATATACCCACAGATCTCTTGATGAGTCCCTTACAGTTAGTAATCACAAATGAAAAATTCTGGTCTTGTATACCACAGACTTCGGTGATTCGTTAAGGCTATATCCCCTCTAGAGAAATGTCAGATAGCTTCAATATAAACATGCACAAGGGAGAATTAGAAAAAAGATAAGTTAAACTATTTCATTAGTTGTATTTACTGTATGCGTTTAATTTAGTATATATCCCAGTTACTTGCTCCCTAGTCCCTTATTTGTTGGAAGATTCCTTCTATACCTTTTTTTTTTTTCTTTTAAAACTCCTTTCTTCTGACATTTTTGTCTTCTGTTTTTCTAGTCCTGCTGTACCTGAGTAATAAAATAAATGATAGGAAAGTCACCCGTATTTAGGTTTGGGATACATCTTGCAGATTGCTTTTTGTCCCATATAGATTTAAGGTCATATTGTTTTCAAATTAATAATGGGCAGGTCTCCTGGAACAGTAATTAAATTGATAAATTCTTTCCCCAAATCAAGTTATATTGTATACCTTTTATATTAGATGTTTGCAGAAATTTTGTGGCCTTTGAATAGGATCAGTTATTCAGCCTTTGTTTGCAATTATAGATGTACCTAGCTCTTAGAAAAAGCACTCGTTGAAAAATAAGTGAATACTCTTTCAGAAAATAGCATGTCTCAGTGCTCATATTTCCATAATTATAAGACTACCCACAAAATCTTTGTCTACCAAATACTTCTCAGAGCTTATATATACATGGCTTGTAGCATAAAAGGTCTTGTAAATGACATGTATCCACATTCAACATTTTTTTAATTGGTGTTTTATTTGCTTTTGAAAAATTATTATGAAGTTAATTTAAAAATTAATCCTATGGTAATATTTTTCATGTAGAAAACTAATAATGTAGTTAAACTTACTGTCTGAATAGAATTATAATAAATGACACATTTTCCTAAACCCTGAAAATACCAAATTATACAGGAAATTGGTAGAAAGAAACAAACTTAGGAGTTACGTTCCAAAATTCAGTTACTAAAATTAAGGTGATTATTTTCAATGAGAATTAATTTTGTAAATACAATGAAAAGATGTTTCTGAGCCTAAGGAGATTTTTCCCTTTGCTTCTATTTAATTTAGCACCACCATGTGTCATATTAATTTTATGAACACAAGTGATAATATACTTCATTTTAAAATATATTTAAATTTCTCTGCTTTTAGAAGTTATCAGAATCTGTTCTTGAACAAAAGAAATAGTAAGTTAGCTACACTTCGCTGGCTTCACTTAATGAATACTTGGATTGTTAAGTGTAGTAAATGAGGTTAAAGTCTTGCTATATATCATTACCACATAATTGATGGAATATTATATCAATACAATCATTGTATTGAAACTTCTGTTTAAATTACTTATTAGGCTTTATTTGAAATGTAAACTGTTTAGAATCCATAGATAGCCAAATTAAACGTAGTATACAATTAATGAATAGTAACCAAGAAAAAGTGTTTTTGTTCACTATTATTCTAAAGATGGACTGCTTGCAATTCGGTATGGTGTGACTAGACATAACTTGTAAAGCATTTGAGTTATATTTTCTTCCTTTTATTGCCAGCTTCTGATAGTGAAGAAATTCTCCAAGAGATGAGATATATGAAATCATCTTTTTTAAAAAAATTGAATGGGGAAGAGGTGTTATAATCTAGTTCTAAACTGTCCATTTGCTTTATATAAAGGCTTTGATTTCCATATTTGACCACTCAATAAATATTTAAATTATACATACTAATGGCTGCATAGAATAAAATTAAGTATGCAAGAGCCTTAAAGTGAAAAAAAATGAGCCTTCTGACTGCCTTAAAATATGACTAGCTCTCCAACACAGGCATACGTACTTTGCATAGGGTCTGTTCATTAAGTAATGCCTTAATAGTGTCAGTGTTTCTGAAGTATAGAACTCGAAAGGTATTTTACAGCTTTCTCTTTTACATAAAGAATGGAAATTTAATTATTAAGTTTTAAAACCTGATTGTACATTAGCTGTTTAAGCACCCGTTAACAGGATAATCTAGGGACACTGATGTGTTATACATACATGACTGTTAACATCAGTAATATTTTGTGGTAGTTTAAGGTTTTTTATTGTTTTGTATAACAAATTATCCAGGAAGCTGGACTCTGTAACTGATCTCCAAGGACCAAGTTGCATATTTAAACACTCTGAATGAAAAATATAGTTGTACAGTTCCAAAAATGATTAATTTTTTAAGGGAATTTTTCAAGACAAAAGGCAAATATTTTGTTTCAAGCCTACCAGCAAATTCATTCAAAGAAGTGAATATAGTTGTAAGACATTGCGACTATTGCAATAAAAAGTATCCAGGCCAGTGATGTTTAATTACGTTCACATTTTTACATTCACTTTGCCTTTCAAAGCAGGAATATTTTATAAAAATGAGAGAACACTTTAAATTGTCAAGCTGGTGCTTAAAAGTATATAAAGTTCAATTTATAACAAGTTCCATTTCAAAGGAAAGGGATGCTGAAAGGAGGGGCAGGGGGTTTCCTAGGCCTGTTGTTGATCAACTCACTGATAACTTTGTTGAGTCTTCCAAGTTTTCACTGTAAATAACATACCTAGCAATGTAATTCTGCTGTCTTCTGATAGAAAATGGATGAAATACTAATGTATGAAATTTATTTCATGACAAAACAGTTTTCACCGATACTGTGAAATCTGGACTCTCCCTTCTAGCCCTGCAAAACCCCATACTGGATAAATCATTTTAGACATGGAGTGCAGGTGGGCACAATGTGAACTGTTTCTGGTCACTTGTATTATTGTAAAAACTGATAGATGTACCAAATAAACTATGCACATCAAGTAATTGTCTTTCCATTTCTTTAAAGAAGAATTTTAAGGTTATTATATGCCTTATAAAATGTAAGTCTCTTAGCAATCTTATAATATTTGAATAAGATGAAATTAAGGTTTGACCATTCATATTGGTCTTAAAATGCCTCTACTTGTATATAACTATTACTTAATTATTTAAAAATATGTGGTTGGGGATTCTTTTCCAATGGATATTAATTATAGGATCAAAACGACTGGATTTAATAAAGGTGCATATTCTTAAAGAGTTTAAAACAGGATTCTTTTGTGAAAAAAAATTCAAAGTTGCCTTTGGGAGTGGGAGAGGGATAAATTAGGAGTTTGAGATGAACATACACACACTACTATATACAAAATAGATAACCAACAAGGACCTACTGTATAGCACAGGGAACTATACTCAATACTTTGTAATAACCTATAAGGGAAAAGGATCTGAAAAAGAATGGATATATATATCTAACCGAATCACTCTGCTGTATACCTGAAACTAATCCAACATTGTAAATCAACTATACTTCAATAAAAAATTTTAAAAGTAAGAAAAAAGTTGCCTTTGGGAAAAGTTAACACCAAAAGTCAACTATGCAAATAAAAATATTTAAGTGCCAATTTGCAGAAATTTCTTTTCTCTGAATTCCCATAAGACTTTCATATTAAAAGTTCTAAGATCTGAGCTGTAGGTTATGAAGAAGATTGAGAACAAGTTACATATGAATATACCCGCCAAAACTTTGAATATTTGCTCGATTTTATAGTTCTCCATTTAAAGATGACAGTGAACAGTTGTATGGAGAAAGGAAGATCACAAACTACAGTGGACCCTTGAACGGCTGGTTGGACCCTTGAACAGCGGTCGGTTGAATCTGGGCATGCAGAACCTTGGATGCAGAGGGCTGACTATAAATTATACTTGGATTTTCAAGGTGGGGGTTGGAGCCCCTAACCCCTGCGTTGTTCCAGAGGTCAACTGTATACATTTCCTCATAGATGAAGAAAACTAAACTTCAAAAAACTTTACTTTAAACCTTATCAAGAAAACTTGCCTTTAAAAACTACGTTCAAATAGTATTTTTAAAAATATTAGTAAATAATAAAATCCAGATATATTTAAACAAACAAATGACCCCTTTTTTTCTCAGCAGCTTTTCAGCTTCCCAATTAAATATCTTGGCAATTTATGTGTAAGTTGATTAGTGATAAAGTAAGAAAACAAATGGCCCATTTTTAAAATATTAAACAGTATGTCTTTCAGATCTTAACATTAAAAATAGAGCACCAAAAAAAAAACGGTATCATTACTTTTCCTTAAACTGGTCATGATTTTCTTTCTAACCTGTGGTTTTGGAAAGAAAACAGAGCTGCTGAAACCCCTCATACCTAGTTTTGCCTTAGGTTTATATTATACTTTATATATATATATGTATATATACTTTTATCTAGCTGTAATTTATGGTGTCATGGACTGAATGTGTCTCCCCCAAATTTATGCTGAAACCCTCATCCCCAGCACCAATTATATGAGTTTTTCCACTGAGAATCTGTTACAGTCCCCTATCAAAATCTCTTCCTGTTAACCCTCGGCTTTGTAACTAGCCCCTGCACAGCTAGTTAAATCCTCGGTCAGCCAGGATTGGCCTGTCATCGCGGCAGCTGCTCAGACCCACAAGACTGTCCCCTCCAGCCCTCACTTCAGATGCCAATCTCAAGTCCAGGTGGTCGCCAGTGCTTTTCCCAACCAGATAAAGACGGGATTCCACCAACCCTCTCCCTCCCTCCTTGGCTTTGATTCGTTTGCTAGAGCAGCTAACAGAACTCAGAGATAACATTTTACTTTCTGGATTTCCAGTTTACGATAAAAGCCTCTAACTCAGGAACAGCCAGTAGTAAGAGAAGTATAGAGCAAAGTATGGGGAAAGGGGAGAGCTTCCGTGTTCTCTCTGGGCACTTTGTTCTCCCCCAATCTCCACGTTTTCACCAACCAGGGAGCTTCACGAATCCTGTCCTTTTGGGTTTTTACAGAGGCTTCATTACGCAGGCAGGATTGATTAGCCATTGATGATTGAACGCAATCTCCAGCCCTTCTCCCTTCCCCAGAGGTCGGAGGTAGGGCTGATATTTCCAACCTTCTAATCACAAGCTTCCCCAGGCAACCAGCCTCCATCCTCAGGAGCTTTCCAAAAAACACCTCATTAACATAACCAAAGACAATTTAATCTTCTCACAGGAAATTCCAGGGGTTTCAGCTGTGTGCTAGGAATGGCATGAAGACCAAATATATATTCAATATAAATCACAATATCACACGAGGGAACAGATTTCCTCTACTCTCTAACAGAGCATAGCAAGCACGCAAGAATTTTGCATCATGACACAATGCAAAATAAAGGGCTAAAGGAATGCCTCCACTGTTCCATTCCAGTTATAACTTATCACGTGAGAATGAAATAGTCCAAATTCTTGCTTTATCAAGGTCTAACGACAGCTGAATAGACCATGTAGGAAGCATCATTGAGGGCAAATGGCAAAAAAAGCTACCAGCTGTTTTCTGCAGGACTATCCCAGTTCTCTGATCCATCTTGACCAGAAAGCAGACGCTCACCGCTTTTCTCTTTTTTTTTTTTCTGGTACGCGGGCCTCTCACTGCTGCAGCCTCTCCCGTTGCGGAGCACAGGCTCCGGACGCGCAGGCT
>NC_041217.1:8725886-8762851 GCF_002837175.3 Physeter macrocephalus | reverse complement strand
CGAACCCGCGTCCCCTGCATCGGCAGGCGGACGCGCAACCACTGCGCCACCAGGGAAGCCCTCACCGCTCCTCTTAAAGTCCATCTTCCTCCCACCTCTGAGGAAGAGTTTTCTCTTCCCAGCATCTGGTAATCTGCCCCGTGTGACTCTGTGGGATCAGCTAGAATTCTGAGTCACAGAAACGAAGAATATCTACATCAGAAATTACTTTAGGGACATTCAGTTTAATCTCCCATCCAATACCTGGATCCCCTATGGAACATTTGCAACAGCTTCCAACACTCTGGAAAGCAGAACTCTCCACCTCACACTATAACTCAAGTGTATTTCTGAACTGTTTCAGCAGTTCATCCTCATACAACGCTGAGATCTTCCCCCTCCTAATTTCTGCCCAGAGGTGCCGTTTTATTCTCTAGAACTACTAAATCATCAGAGGAATAATGTGGTTTTTCTAAAATGAATTTCATTCCATCCTACAAATTTAACATACTTCTTGTACTCTAGAAGCACAAAGTGTGAAGGCTTGTCACAATACAGTACAAGGATATCCCTGCCGAGTTCACAACTGCATCAGTGCGAGCCTTACATTTTGCAGAGAAGGCACCCATCAGCGCTCAACACTGAAAGCTAGAAAAGAAAAGGCATTAACTCCTTCTGAATACGATACAGAATAAAGAGTCCCGAATGCTTACTTTCTAGCTCTTGGTTGTAAAATTCATCTATAAATTCCGAATAAAACACATTCTTTCCTTATCTTTTGATACAACTCTACTCCTTCAGTTTTAAATAGCATCCATTTTACTCAAGAATTGGCAAATAAGAAGAGGTTTCCAGCGTGATTTATTGTTCACTATTTTTTACAACTTTTTCATGAAGATAATTCATATATTTAAAATACCCTCAAATATTTAAAAGGCATTATCACTTTAAATATAGAGTGACATTTCACTAGCAGAGTTATGAGCACCTACATCACTAAAATTCTTTCCTCTTACTTTTTTTTAGGTAACACTGATGAACTAGTGGAAGCAATCTCCCTTCTTCGTGAAGCCTGTGAATTTCAGTTGCACCGCCAATAAAAGTTCCATTGACAAATATTCTTGGCACCTGTTGGGTAAACAAAAGATTAGATGGCACCTTGGTGTCAGAAGTATAAGGCCATTCACATGATGCTAATACATATTCCACTGTGACTACTTTTACGGGCCAGACATACATGAAGCTCTTTGACTAATTACCTATTTAAACTTTACAACCCTTCAGGTAGGTATCATTTTTAGCCTTATTTTGGAGGCAGAGGAGGCACAGGAACTTGCCCAAGATCACAGTGATAGTAAATGACACCGCTGGGATTTAAATCCAGGACCATCTAACTCTCTACCCCCTCCTCCTCATCGCTATGGCACATAAAAGGCAAAGTAAAGCAATCTCTAATTATTAATAATGTTTAAGTGGTTCTTTCTTACCATTGTTTACTAAAGAGGAAGAGTACACTATCAACTCCTTCCAGGCACATATAAACAAGAAGGAAAATGGCAAGATTATCTATTTTTCTTTTGTTTGTCTGTTTGTTTGTTTTGGGTTGCCGGGGCGTTTGGGGTTTTTTTTTTTTGGCCATGTCATGCAGCATGCAGGATCTTAGTTCCCTGACCAGGGATCAAACCTGTGCCCCCTGCGGTGGAAGCATGGAGTCCTAAACACTGGACCGCCAGGGTGTTTTTCTGATAATGCATATTATGGGAAAATCCACAGATTGCAAGAATCTAAAAACATGGAGCCCGAAAACACTCTTATTAGCACAGAACATGAAGACCAACCCTTGGTCTTCACTGTTCAAGGGAGGAAGGAAGGATGCTTTCATCTTGAAAAAGCCCCAGGAGGACCTCAAAGATTCGTAGACCAGCACTCACGACAACACCATCACCCCTCCCATCTCACACACACACACACACACACACACACACACACACACATGGCAAAAATAAAAATAAAACAAATGAACTCTGCTGTTTCCTAGTCTATGAGTCTGGTTTCCAGATCTGCCATTTCTGTATCAATTAAGATTCTCAGAGTATGTCTGGCTCACTTTTCCCATCGTGAGGGCACAGGCCTGAGGGGACCCAGCTCAGTCCCCACTTCGGGGCAAAGCACCACAGTGGCTGCACTCACAGTTCTTTCACCGGTCATTTTGTGAAGAGCGTCTTGAAGCTGGCTTCCGTGTTCAAGCGTGTCCAATTCCACAACTTTATAGTTTACATTCATGTCGTGGAAAAGTTTTTTTGCCATCGTACAGTAAGAACAAGAAGTTTTGGAGAAAATCACCACGCAATTATTAGAAATGGTTTCCTGAAGGACAACAAACCAGAACAAAAAAATCATGTGAATTCTAGACATTATCTTTCAGAAAGGAATCATGATATAGTAGAAAGGGTATGGATTTTGGAGTCTCACAATTCAGGGCTCAAACTCAGTCGCCATCAATCTGTTTTCTCATCCGTAGATTGAGGACAAAGAAACATTATTAGGAAAAAAAGGATGTGACAGGTGGAAAGTGTTGGCAAAGAGTAATAACACCAATAATCACAGCCAATTCATATACAGCAGACACTTCTGTGTGCCGACACAATTCTCAACACTTTACCTTTACTAGCTCACTTAAACCTCACTACAATCTTGAGATAGGTGCTATCATCACCTCCACTTTACAGATGAGGAAACTGAGGTAGAGAGGAGGGGAAATAACTTACCCCTGGTCCTCAGCTGAGAACTGGGCGAGCTGGGATTTGAACGCAGGCAAGTCTGATGCCACAGCCCAGGTAGTTAATCTCTGCTATACTGCTTCTCAAATATTCAGAAGGTATTCAGGAGTTAACTCCTTACCTTCCTTAACTTTTTTTTCTTAATTTATTATTATTATTTTACCATCTTAACCATTCTTTGCCTTTTTTTTTTTTTTTTTTTTTGGCTGCACCGTGCAGCTTGCAGGATCTTATATCCCCCACCAGGGATCGAACCCGTGCCCTCTGCAGTGGAAGCGTGGAGTCCTAACCTAACCCCTGGACCGCCAGGGAATTCCCTTCTTTGCTATTTTTAAAACTGGAATATAACTGATTTACACTATTATATTAGTATCAGGTGTAGAGCATGGTGATTCGATATTTTTATGTTTTACAAAATGATCACCATTTCCTAAACGTTCAGTGGTGAGAAATGATGTATGATTTCTCTTTAAAATGTAAGGCTTTCACTGATCCAGATGTAAACAACAGCTTACCCTACCCCCCAACTTCCACTCCTTCTTGTGTATCTTTATAGTAAAAAAAACAAAACAAAAAAAGTCATTACTGTTTTGATAAGGTCTTCCCACAGCGTTGTTCCTGGAAATGCGACTTCCAGAAAGACTGATTCAATGGGTTTCAGGCAGAGGTCAGAAGCTATTTTTGAAAAACCTTTCCAGATGATTCTAACGATATCAACCTGGTTTGGAAGCTACTCTCCAGGCTTTTATCACAAAGACCCTGAGACTCTGCTATGCATCTGCGTCACCTGTGAAATTTGTTGAGCTTTGTGTTCCTAGACATATCAATGCCCAGGTACTTCAAGAGTTTCTGAATGGACATGTCTGGCACCTAGGCATCTGCCTAGGCTGTCCTAATGTGGGTTATAAGCAGCACCTTCAAGCAGACCAAAAATCAGAAAGTAGAGCACCCAGGCAAAGTGTTTCAGAAGTTATATCTGCCCTTGGGTGTCAGAAGGGTTCTAGGTCAGTGTCTAGGTGTCTGCAGATTGGTCTATTTTTATGCTTTATCTCCTGTTCACTCATAATATTTACTACAGAAGTCTATCTCGGGGAGAGCCAGACACACCAGAGGTGTACTACTGAATCCATTTTATAGATGAGAAAACTGAGGTTGAGAAGTTCACAATACTGGGTGGGATTCCACCCAACCTGTCCCAACACCAAAGCCAGTGCTCCTTCCTCACTGTGCTGCCTCGGGTTAGAGACACATGGACCATAATTCAGAGAGAGAGGAGCACCCTGGCGGCTGAGACGTAGTACAAACACTGATGGAGAGATTCCAAAGTGAGCCGAAACTCAAGGTGACAGTGTCCAAGTTTCTTGAACCTTCCTTCTCACCTTTTCTCAACCTCGTCCTTGCTAAATAGTTCATGGTTTTGTATTCTTTTTTTTTTTTTGGACCGAGTCACGCGGTATGCAGGATCTTAGTTCCATGCCGGGCAGGGATCGAACCCATGCCCCCTGCAGTGGAAGTGCAGAGTCTTAACCACTGGACGGCCAGGGAAGTTCCCCACCCCACCATGGTTTTGTATTCTTATTTTAAAAGAGGCAATCCCTCACTATAGGTCTCCAACAGTACTGTTATATTCAATGGCTGTGGGTGGCTACTTCTGTAGCCAAATAAATTAAAGGCAAAAATGTTTGTGTGAAGTGGTGTTTGGTGGTGAGGAGCGGACAAATGAGTATGTCCTGTGGGCTACAAGGGAACAAAAACATACACACAAGAGGAATTTTCTGAGGCAGACTTAACTGGACTTCGCAGTGCAAGCAAGAGAAAGACAAGAGAACACAGCAGTGCACAGTATCCTTGAGAGGATCGGTCATAGAGTAACTACTGCAAACTGGGTTCTGTATTAGGGAAACAGCTTCCCAGGCCAGAACCAAACACTATCCCTGGGTAAGGGCAGCCTGACTGGTATCAACAGTAGACCTGCGCTGGGTGAGGTGGTAAGAGCAGCCAACGTCATAGACCCAGCTTAGGGAAGCGAAGGCTCCATTAAGAATAAATCTCATAGGGACTTCCCTGGCGGTCCAGTGGTTAGGACTCCACACTTCCACTGCAGGGGGCACAGGTTCGATCCCTGGTTGGGGAAATAAGACCCCACAAGCAAAGCAGCATGGTCAAAAAAAACAAAAGAAAGAATAAATCTCATAAATTCTGACTAACAAAATGATCTAGAACTTCTTTGTCACATCCATGATTTTGATAGCAGATTTTAACGTATATAATAACTTAGTAATTCATTTGCTGCACTATGACAGGTTTGGATACAGAATAAGCATATTAAATGTGTAAGACAATTCTTTTTCCACCAAGGAAACTTTTTTCCTACATGTCCCACATCACTCACTTGGATCTGATTCATGGGAGTAGTTGCTGTGTTCCCCAAAGATGACGATGTGCTGTTCCCCATCCTAAAAGGAATTTTAAAAGGCAGTGCAGTTTATTAAACATTAAAGACAATACATCAGATGAGATCCATTTGAAGAAAACCCGATATGCTAATATATATCCAAACTTACGAAAGAGAAAAAAGTTTTACTTATTATGAGTACAAAACATCAGTTTACAAAGTATTTGTTTACTAATATCAAAAGGGCCTGTGTGCTTCTCTAACGAGCCTCCAGAACAGAAAACGGAGGTTAAGGGGTGCAGGGGTGGAATAACACAGAAATCTATTTGTCTTATCAACTAAGAAAACACGTCCTTTTCACCTCAATTCCAGCATTTAATTATCATCCCTAAACCATCTACTATTTGCATCTACTCTGGAAGCAGGAATTCCAGTAGAACTTTCATAAGACAATGCTTTCCTGGATACTAAGAGAGAACGTGGGAGGTGCATTCTGAAACATCATCCTCTTCTCTACCAAAGAAAAGAGAAAGCTTCTGGAAGGCACTTTTCACCAATTCTAGTCGAGAAAGCAGCAAGTGTTCAATAAACGTTTCATTGATGAAGTAGCCACTAGCCATGCCACATTTATGGAGCACCTACTATGTGCTAAACAGGCGAAATGCCCCAGGGATACGTATCACTGGAAGAACACAAAGAGCCTCAAGGACCTGTCGAATAGTTACACTATGTGATCGGCACCTTCCGGAGGGGGTTCTCTAGTTTAGCATAGAAGGTTAATCAAGAGTTCCTGGAGTCTTGCGAAACTGGTAGGAGTTACCAGATCAAGGAATTAGGAAGAAACTCCCAGACAGAGGGATGGATGCACGGATAGGCGAGCGGATAGGACAGCCCCGACCAGCCGCGCGGGAGTGAGGTGGGCAGAGCATCCGTCTGGGCAGTGGGTCTCGCGCCGCAGGCCTGGGAGCCGCGGGTATTCACCGTCCTCGCTCGAGCCAAGGACGACTTCAGCATGAATAGGCAACCGTCCTATCCTCAAAGACTTGGCGATTTGGTAGAAAGCGCCACTTTCATTTCCTGCCGCAGGGTTGCCAGATTTAGCAAATGAGAATGAAGATCGCTCGGCTAAATTAGAATTTCAGGTAAACAGCGAATAACTGTTTAACCTACGTATGTCCCGTTCAATATTTGGTATATACTTAAACCAAACCATTATTCGCTGTTTATTTGAAATACCAATTTATTAGAGCATCTTGTATTTTAGCTAGCAACCGAGGGGGAGGGGAGGTACAAGCGAACAAGACTCGGGTATTTGCAACCTGAGAGTCATCTGAGCGCTTAGGGAACATTCCCTCCCCGCCCTCCCGGGCCCCCCGCCCTCCGAGGGGCCTCGGCACCTGCATCGACTCAGGGCCCACCCGGCACCCGGGAAGAGCCGCCCCGCCCACCGCTAGGTCCAGACCCCCGCGAGGCCTCTGCGCCACCCTGACGGTGGTGGTCGCGGCACCCCTTACCCAGAGGCCGAAACTCCCGCTGCCCCCTCGAGCCGGCCCGCCGACCTGCTCCCGCTCCGGACAAACCGCGTCCCCACCAGTGCTGCGCGGCGCCAGTACATGGCCGTGGCGCTGGGCCACTGCGAATAGACGCGCCGCCGACCGCGACCCGGGAGACCCCGCCCCCGCTGGGCTGCCGGCGCCGCCATCCGCCGGCCCTGCCCCTCTAACCGGCCCCGCCTCCTCCCGCCGGTTCCACCCCCGTTCGACGGCCCCGCCCCCGCCCCGCCCCCACAGAACTCGCCTCCGCCCACCGGACCGGCCCCCGCTAGCCCGCCCCGCCCCCGCCGGCCGGCCACGCCCCTCCGGGCTGCCCGCGCGGGCGCCGGTCTCTCTGTGCGGCCGACGGGTCCTCCCTATCCGGGCGCCCGAAGAGCTGGGTCCCGCGAGTCCCCGCCCACTTGGGAACAGCTGTCGGAGTCCTCGCCGAGGCCTCACCTGCATGTCTCCAGGGTTCATCCAAGCCCCGCACCTGTTCCTTTTAGGGTTAGGGAAGCTCGTGAAGGCTCACAGGCACGTGGAGGCAGTTCCTGGGGATTGTGGCCAACATTCCGACAGAACGGAGAAGAAAAATAATGAGTGCCCGACACAGAATCAAAGTGCCTGGGATGTTTACATAGGAAGGCGGCGTCAGCGCAACTTCCTATCGGACAGGTTTTTGTGTTGGTGAAATCAGAGCCTAAAGATGTCATCTCAAAATTAGGCCGTTGATCGAGAACTCATATAAATCATGGGAATATTGGATTTTAGAAAAAAAGCCATCCAATTTAGAACGTTCATTCCAAAGAAAACAAAGATTGTGTTTTCAAAATAAAATTAGAAAATAAAACTTAAAATAGCCCAGGAGTGTTCCCTATGGCTTTGAGTGCTGCTAATGACAGGATTGTGTCAGTCACGGAAGTAGTAGCCCTTTGTGCGTGGCTGTATAAGAAGAGGTGGGTCGGCCTTTATTTACTGAGGACGTTGAAATCTATTTGTTAAGGTCAAAGGTCAAATGGTAAGTCTACAATTCTAAACAATTATTAGAAAAATTCAGACCTTCTTTGATCTTTCATGCTCAATTAGCTAAATTTAATATTTAGTTCTGAGAGTTCTTTCCCTACTTTCAAGTGGGCCATGTTTCATTACTTCATAAAAGGATGAAAATTGGTTGCCAAAACAAATACCCCAAAAGGTGTAAAGTCATTCTTCATAAATCCAAAATTAAATTAAAAAATGAAGATATGTTGTTATCTACAATGTTGTGAGGTTTTGTGTTTTTGGTTTTTTTTAAATCAAAAGACAGCTATTTAGGAAATTTACTGTATTTTTTTTTGTTTTGTTGTAGAATTTTACCTTATTGTCTCCAATTGTGTATTGTTAGGTGAAACAATCATGTCACAATTTAATTTTAAAATAGTATAGATGGCCTATGCTAAGCACAGAATTCACTGGACAGATTTTTAAAAAGGGGTTCCCAAATGAGAGTATTTCAGACAAAAGTGTTATGCCTGAATTAAGCATGACATATTCATCATCTTCAACTGCTTTGTACTTCTTTGGGTAGCTACAGAAGTGATGATTTTTGGTCATAATTGTGATGTCTGCAATGATACATGAAGATGTGGGCTGTTCATTTATGTGTGAACATAATGGGAGATGGCCAGCATAGGTAGATCAAGAATATACTGGTAAATACAGCCTTAGGAGTTATACAATATTTTTTCAAGATTCAACATGGTATCAATTAAAAGAATTGACATAGCTTTGAATGTTCTTTCAAACTCGTTTTTTATTCTTTAAATTGTCAGTTAAAGCTCACACATTGTGTTTGACATCAAGAGCAGAGTTTTCCACTTCCTAGCGTTGAAAGTCGCTCAGATCAGTAAATGATGAGATCTTCTACTTGAAAGGGCCTTCAGGGAGGTCCTCTAGAGTGGGTCCAACCTGTGGATCTTAGACATCTAGGAACCTTGGAAAATGCTTCCTCCAAAGAAACTTTAAAAAGAGCGTGATTGTGAGCCCTCAAGGATCAGCTATTGTATTAGTTGTCTTAGCAAATTACCACAGACCTAAAGGACAGAAATCTATTCTCTCACAGTTCTGGAGGCTAAAAGTCCAAAATCTGGCAGCACTGTGTTCCTTCTAGAGGCAACTAGAAAGGGGAATTCATGTCCTTCCTCTTCCGCCTTTTGCTGCTCCAGGTGCTCCTTGGCTGTGGCCACATCACTTCAGTCTCTGCCTCCTTCTTCACGTCTCCTTCTCTGATAAGGACACTTGTGATTCGATTTAAGGCCCAGCTGAAAAATCCAGGATGATTTCATCTCTAGGTCCTTCACTAAATTACATCTGCAGATTCAGTTTTCCAAATAAGGTAACATTCACAGGTTGCAGGGATTTGACCTCCACATTTTGGGGGGGAGGACCATTTTTCAACCTACCACATCTAACACAGCCTAGAGAAAGCCTGATATTTCACTGAAGTCTTGTGTATTTTGTTAAAATCCTGTGAATTTTGCATTGTAGTCATTTTCTGGAGTTGTTTTCCTGTATTACTTCATCCTTTATTCGGTCAGCCTCTGTTCTGGACACACGATACAGACAAGGTTCCTGCCCCATAGGAGATAACACTCTATCTTTTCAACAAATTTTTGAATGCTGTAAAGTTGTAAACGGTGTATAGTTCATGGTTCACAAAGATGTGTCATATTTTTACTTTGACATCACTGTTAAGTACTCCCATTTGAAAAGGTAAAAACAAACTTATGTGTGCCCATGCATTGTCTTAGCCTGAACAATGTCTCCCCCTTGTGTTTTTCTCCCAAATAGACTGCAACTCTAAATTAAAACCACATTAGTTTAAAACCATGACTGAGATTCATTGTAAGCATTTGGGCATTATAGAGTTTCTCATTCAACAAGTACAAAAAGTACAACACATTATTATTTCACAGGAAAGCTTGATAAGCACTCTCTGCTTTTTCAAACAACACCCAGTTTTCCAATGCTCTGACATCACCTGGGTGTTCTACATTTCAATTTAATTCTGGCACTAACTACGTGGAGGTGGCACAGACCTCAAACGTCAAGGGCTCAGTCCTACAAGACTGCTTCCACTTCAGACACCAGCCACAAAGGGGTGTCCAGGCTGCCCGCACTTCTGCCTGGCCAGCTACAAATTTGGGTGTTACTACGACCTCACCTCAAGTGACTAAACAAACAAACAAAATGCAGGAAAGCACTGTACTTACAAAAAACAGTTTTATTATGAAGGATACAAACCAGGAACAGGTCAACAGAAGCGATGCCTGGGGAGCGGCTGGGGGAAGGTTGAGTGCAGAAGTCCAACACTCTCGCCAGGAACACCACCCTCCCAGCAAATCAACCTGTTTACCAGCCCGGAAGCTCCCCGAAATCTTGTCATTCCAGAGTTGGTATCAAAGTTCCATTGCATGGGCGTGGCTGATTGGATCACTGACTTGGTGGGACTCAGACTTGTCCCTTCCATTGAGATGTGTGTTTGTGGGGAGGGGCAGTGGACATTGAAAGTCCAACTTTTAAGCCCAGCGAGCCCCTCCCTTGAAACTAAATATGGGACATCAAGAATAACTTCATTAACATAAAATCAGTTATGAGGGGAAGGGACTTGTTATGAATAACAAAAACCCTTCAATCACTCAGGAAATTCCAAGAGTTTTAGGAGCTCTGTGCCAGGAACCAAACCGGGGACAAAAGCCAGATATATATATATAGATACCACAAGGACCTATGTGATCTTTTTGGAAGAACCCAGGGATAAGCCATCATGAATAGGGATGTCAAATGTTATTTAAGTTCTTATACTCAGAAGCATATAGTTCAGGTTCCTAATTCAAGAATGAAATGAATAAGAAAATACCTTGGGTAGGTAGATTAGAATATACACCAGCATAGTAAGATGGGAAAGAATTATGTCAAGATTTATTCAGAATTGTTGTGTCAAACTGAAAGATATTTAAATGCTCTGAGCCCAGAGAACAGGGGAAAGAAAACCAGATAGGGAGTATTTTATAGCTATATGGAAGACTTGGAATTCCTTAACCAAGTATGCCCTGGACATACTTACGAAGGAAATGAAAGTTATATCATGGATTAGGGAAACTTTTGTTAAAGAATGTGGTACCTCTACCACTTCAATTTGCTGAAGAATTAGCATCCAGTGGACTCTAATGAAAATATTTATTTAGCTTTTATTTATTGTCAAGCACTTCTTAACTTCTATATCATTTCTAAATCCCTAATATGTGTGTTCTTAAGTCTCTGGGTCAATAGACTGGGAATGACAAGAACAAAAATATTTTCTTTTGAAGTGTGAGCAAATCGTTTTTTAAAATCCTGGGTGGCCTCACAGATATAGAGGACCAAAGTTGTGGTTACCAGTGGGGAGAGGGAAGCGGGGAGGGGCAAGATAGGGGTTGAGGATAAGAGGTACAAACTACTATGTATAAATAGATAAGCTATAAGGATATGTTGTACAGCACAGGGAATATAGCCAATATTTTATAGTAACTATAAATGGGGTATAACATTAAAAATTGTGAATCACTACATTGTACACCTGAAACTTTCATAATATTGTAAATCAGCCATACCTCAACTGAAAAACAAAAAGATCTTGGGTAGTCTATAAGCCTTGCACTAGACAAATTAATACCTCTGATTGCCATCTGGTGTTGAACAAACAGCATTTTGTGATAGATGTTTCCTAACCTTTGCATTCTGAAATTTTGTCTTGTCTCTCTATCTCCATAGAGGTCACTATTGCTTTGCCCTGTCCTATTTCTTTCCTTAAGAGGAGGCTGAACTTGTATTGTTACTGAACTCAGGTTCAGCTGCTCGCTGCTCAAAAGTCAATAATCCGAGAGGCAAGTGTCAGTAGAAAGGAAAGGTGCTTTAATTAGAAAAGCCAGCAATCTGGGGAGAAGGTGGACTCGTGTCCAGAAACCAACTCCGAAGATCCTGCTCAGTCATGACAGGTTTTAAAGGGAAAAATGGGGGAAAGAATCTCAGTGAATCATCAAGGCAGGAGGTTGGGGACCGCATCATTCTCCTCTGCATGCAGACTGGCTGACTCTCTTTTCAGACGTTATCTTGCCCACATGATCTGCCTGCAGGATTCCTTAGGAGGCCTTTGTGGGGAGAGAGCTAATCATTCTTTAATTATTTCATTCTTACTTCTTTTATCCAGGAAAAGAATTGACAGGTTAGGCAAGGCATGGCGTGCTTCCGGAGAGCATAAGTCAGGAGTTAGGTTACATTGCCTAGTGCTCTCATTCTTATAATTAGGTTCTTTGAAGGTTAGAGAGGAACAGAAATGGGCAAACAGAAAAGGGGCAGAAGAGCCGCTTTCAATTCCCCACTGTCAAACATCATTCCATTTCTATGGGATTAGGGGCAAAGGCCCATCTTCTGTAACTTCTTCCTGCTGACATAGGGCACCATTTTCTCAAGTGGAAGATGTCAACATTGGTCTGTAGCATCTCTTTGCTGACAATTTAAGTTGCCAGCTTACATATATGGGCAGAGAGAGCTACAATTATTTTGATGCCCTCAAAGATACAGATTATTATGAGCAATAATTTTAATCCCATCGTCTTGAGGCCAGTTCTTGGAATTGTGCTAGCCGTAGAGTCAGTACTGCTCAAGTTGGAGCAGCTTATGTCATGTCCTCTGGTGGTAGTTATAGTACTTGTAAAACAACTCAGAATGTGCATCAGACACCGAATCTATGACTCTATTGTCCTAGTCATTAGGACATTAACTGCTCGAGCCTGCTCCTTTGTGACCCTGGGAAGCCTGGGAGACTTCAGCTTTTCTGCAAACAAGAGGCAAAGAATATAGAGAGGCTTTTGTAACCCTTTTCTTTTTCCTTGAATTGTATCTTTTATCCTTTCTGGGAATCCACACAAGACAATGTAGGCAGAATTATGGAGGGAAAAAGTTTTCTGAAGAGAGGGCAGAGTCAATAGTAGCAAAAAAGGACATAGTGAAGGAGTGAGAACTTAACACAGATTCTTTGATTTGCAAGAGGAAAGATATTGTTACCTTTCAAGGGACAAATTCTCATGAATGGTCTTGGTAGTAGCACAAATCAGATCAGAAGTGACTGACAAAGAGACTGACTATGAAGTTGTGGATGGAGCTGGTGATCCGGACAACTGAGGAGAAGGAAGGAGAAGAAAGAAGGTAAAGGGAAAGTTGAAGGCAAACAGAGAATTCCCCAGCAGTGCTGCAGGTCTGAGCTAGAAGGAAGGGACCTGGAGCCTGTAGGCTACCGTGGTCTTCTCTCCAACCCTCCACTGTGTAACAGAGATCAATATGCCTGACACTCTCCAGGGTGCTAAGGAGGTTAGCAAACAGCACTTTGAAGAGCGGAAAATAACTCACATTCACTGATGTGTCAGATACTGCATTTGAGTGATTCACATATAGAAACTCATTCGGCAAACAACAGCTTACTTGGGAATTCCAGTTGACCCTTGAACAATGCTGGGGTTAGGGGCGCTTCACAATCAGAAATCCCCGCATGTAATTCATAGTTGGCTCTGCATAAACTTGGTTCCTCCGTATCCAAGGTTCTGCATCCGGGAACCCAACCAACCTCAGATCGTGTAGTACTGTAGTATTTACTATTAAAAAAATAAATTTATTTATTTATTTATTTATTTTGTCTGCATTGGGTCTTCATTGCTGCACGCGGGCTTTCTCTAGTTGGGGCGAGCAGGAGCTACTCTTCGTTGCGGTGCGCAGGCTTCTCATTGCAGTGGCTTCTCTTGCTGCGAAGCACGGGCTCTAGGCACACGGGCTTCAGTAGTTGTGGCGCGGGGGCTTAGTTGCTCCGCGGCATGTGGGATCTTCCCGGACCAGGGCTCGAACCCGTGTCCCCTGCATTGGCAGGCGGATTCTTAACCACTGCACCACCAGTGAAGTCCTGCAGTATTTACTATCGAAAAAAAAAAATCCATACATAAGTGGACGCATGTAGTTCAAACCTGTGTTGTTCAAGAATCATCTGTACTTTACATATTTTTTCATTTACTGTTCTTAGCCACCTTATGAAGCAGGTATGTTCTTACCTTTCATTTTACATATAAAGAACCCAAAGCACCAAAAGTTTATGTAACTTGTCTAGAGTTATACAGTTGATAGATTGGGCTTTTAATCCAAGTAGTCTGAAACCAGAGCCCACAATGGAATATTTTTATCTCTAACTAGTAATGAAAAAAGGAAGGGCAAGTAACATGACCAAGGCTACACTTATTGGTGACAGAATTGCAGTTTGATCCCAAGTCTCCCCAATTCCAATATCACCAACTTTCCACTATGATATGAGGGCCAAGCGTAGAACAAAGACCTCTTCACCTGTTTGTTAGATTTGTGTAAATCTAAGAGGGCACCTGAGGTGGGCACCGTCAAGGCAATGGTAGTGAAAGAAGTCAGTCTAGCCCTCTGTCCACTCACAGACAAAGAGAAAAGCTGTCTTTGACATCCAGGATCTGCATCCATACCAACAGCGAGGCCATGATATTCTCCTGTTAAATATAAATAACTTCACAGGGCACCGACTTCGGATAAGATCACTCTGTGACCATGATAGATCAAGACAAAACAAGACCACTCAGGAATCATATCTGAACACACATCTTAAAATGACCGCTACTGGGGTCATGACAGTTTGCTAGTTACAGTTTCAGCCTCACTTCATTCCTCTCACCTTCGAGATAAGGTTGCATCTGGACCTTGACTGTTCTCATACAGCCTTTGAGCAAAGAATGGTTTCTAACATTTTTAAAAAGTAAAAAAATAAAAGAAAATAAAAACAAAGAACAATATGTGAGAGAGACCATAGTTCACCTGCATAGCCTAAAATATTTTCCATCTAGCCATTTACAGAAAATGTTTGTAAATCCCTGTTTTGGAGAAAATTAAGATACACAGTCATAATTTTACCTTTGCTTCCTGATGGGATCCAAAGAAGAGCAAAGCTCCACATCCTTAAGTGTTTCCCCAAGTTACCTAACACCAGTCCCAAAGCCTATAATAATCCTAACACCCTCTTACAGAGATACTGCACAGATAGACATAATGTATGGTCTTCGATATAGCGAACAGTCAATAAGCCCAACTTTGTTTGACCAATAAATGTATCAAGAACAACAGCCAGCAAACTCAGACCAAATCCCATCTGTGGCCTGAAAGCTACAAGTGATTTTTGTAAATTGAAGGACTGTTTCAAATCAAACAAACAAACGAAGAAGAATATGTAACAGAGACCATACATGTCCCACAAGCACTAAAATATTTATTATTCGACCCTTCACAGAAAATTTTGCCAACTTCTGGTCAAGAACTGGGAAGGGTCTGGGATTTTATTGCACTTGCAAGCTGACAAGTTAATTTGTATCAGTTTCATAGATGATGACAAAAGACATGAGATTCCTGGATCAGAGATGAAGGACTTTATTACTGAAAACAGTGGCTAGAGTGTCAGCGTATTTGCACTGGTTTCCTAAGCCCCAATTTTAACAGGGAGATGTGCAGGGCCAGATGACACCAGTATATTCAGTGGGTTCCTTTACGGTAAAAGAACCTGGGGCTAAGGGTCCCGCATTTTTTGAGCAATAGCAAAGGTTACAGCAAGATGCCATTAAACCAGTCCCCCTTGCCTGGGGGTTGAGCGGGAGTCTGAGGTTACCTTGACATTTAGTTGCCTCTACAACTTCATACAGCAACTGTTTATAATCAGGAGATGGATAAGCCTTGCAGTCTGGCACCCTCAGTAAGAACAAGCAAGGACACCCAGGGCCCTTGGTGGACCGCCTCTCCCCACAGTGTGCTCCTGGTGGTTGCCGTTTGAAGGTCATTGACAGAAGTGAAGTTTCCACCAAGATTGAGTTCAGATCCTCACAGCTGCAGATGGGACCTGCAACTTCCTAGTCTGGACAGCTGAAACCTCTTGCATCTTCTCCTGGTTAAGGCCAGCATGCCTGGAGTGGGGAGGTAAAATGATGTTCAATTGAGTTTCAACATTTTGTTGAAATCCTTCACGTTGGGTTTTACTTTCTTTTCCTCAGAATAAAGTCTCAAGGGATCCTTCTGTTATCTGATCAGATTTGAACTGCTCCTTAGTGAAATCTTTTTCTAGCCTCCTAACATTTTTTTTTCCCCCTGAGGTCCGTCTGCTTGTTTAGTTGTCTATTAGAGGAAAATCTATGGGAATAGGACAGGCAGAGACTTCATAAGTCTATCCTGAGCTGGTCCTGGAGCTGATGAGCACAGAAGGTCTCCTCGGATCAGTGCCTCTGAACCAACTTTGCCTCGAGTCTCCATTCAAAAATTATACAGGGGCTTCTCTGGTGGCGCAGTGGTTGAGAGTCTGCCTGCTGATGCAGGGGACACGGGTTCGGGCCCAGGTCTGGGAGGATCCCGCATGCCGCGGAGCGACTAGGCCCGTGAGCCACAACTACTGAGCCTGCGCGTCTGGAGCCTGTGCTCGGCAAAGGGAGAGGCCGCGATGGTGGAAGGCCCACGCACTGCAAAAATAAATAAATTAATTAATAAACTCCTACCCCCAACATCATCTTTAAAAAATATATATATATATACAAAGACTTCCTCCTTAGTCTTGTCTTTATGTCCCTGATTCCTTTAATTCCATCTGCTTGGAAGCAAGAGGTTTGTCCAACCTGTGTTTGGTGATGCTGAGCCTTTGACCAACTTCCAGAGATGTGGGGTTGTGCAAGCACATCTTTGGGGAACACTGCAGTTCTCACATGTTCCTCGAAATTGAAAACTGCCACTTCCTTGCCCCAGACCTGCTTCCCTCATGTTTTCACACCATAATGTTAACTTATATGCTTAACTTTCTAACTGGCATAATCGTGCCAGAGACAATTTGGAATTACACCAGCCACTTAGGCTGCTTTTGACAAGAACAAGATTACTCATTACAGAGTTGCTTTAGAACAACAAAGGAAGAAACCCTCATATGGAAATTTTCTTGTTTGTGTTTTTGTTCATGAAAAGTCTGAACTACTATTAGTCAGGCGTCCTGACTCTTCAGAGGTTTATTACTTCTTTCAGCCTTTCATTAGACCCAGCAGCCAAAGGGCATCCATCTTGTATACGAGCTGTAACGAATAATAGTAAAACATGTGAAAACTTCAGTTGATTGTTCCAGGGTATCCACTAAACCTAATTATTCCCCAAGCCATGCAGACTCTTTTATTGACAAAAAATACTCCACACTTCTCAGCTAGCTGCCTAACCTCCTATAAAATACTGTTTTCCTTACACACCACTATCCATTACTATAATACCAAGCCCAGGCACCCTCCATTCTTTACCAAAAGGAATCCCAATAGAAATTACCTCTGTTAGAAAACTATCCATAATACACACACACCTCTAAGAACTCTTGGATGTCTCTGATTTAATTTTGTTTGTTGATGATTCATGCATAAAAAGAAAAATTAAAAATTGCTCAAATTTATCCTTAAAATATAAGGTGCTTCCAGAATCAAATCAGTTTGAATGTCATATTTCTCTTACCTAACCTACTGACAAAAGGTAAGGGTATGTATATATGCATATGTATAAACACACATATTTATACATAGACATGCACACATATATATGTGTAAACATTACATATGTAAGTACATATATATTGGATAAGTCCATGACCTTGGAATGCTTTGAAAACAAAGAGAATCCCCGACCTCTACAGTAACCTTTATAAAATGGACAACAAATTAAAAATCTTTAGATGCTTTGCTATCATCTAAGGACAAAGCAATAATAAAAGTGAACTTTAACCAGAATGTTTCATGATATTAAACACAGTAGCAGAGATAAATTGACAACAACATGGAACCAATATTCTTGGGGTAATTGTAAGGGTATCACTGAGGATGTTTCCAATGTGCATCCTTTCAGCCAAGGACATAATCTAGGCATGACTGTAAAGGTAGGAAATGGACAGAAGCCAAAGCCTCGAGGCCCCTTTAAACACTGCCAAACAGATTTTACACAAATTCTTCTAGCCGTAAGTTAAGAACATGTTCAGGTTGTTGTTTGTTTATTTTCAGGATGGGCAGAGGTTTTTCCTTGCTGGGGAGCTATAATTCCGTTTATCTTCTACAAACTTTAGGAAAACTAAAGAAAATTAATGGAATCCTAAAACTAAAATCAGCAAAGCTCTCAGAAAGCTGAACTTTCATTGCCTTTCGTATTGCCATTGGCCTTGATGGCGATAAGATCACTCCCTCTAGAACCCAGAGCGTCTCCTCAAGATTTAACAACTATGCCCCAACCCCATTCTCCATCTCCCGCCATCCCTTGCATTTGAAAAGTTTACTTCCAATCCTAGATTCTATCCATTACAAAGTAACGTTAATAAGTACTACAAGAAATTTATAATGCCTCCAGAATTATCACTAGCAATTTCAAGCTGCATTTCCAAAATACCTATCTAAACAGACCTTTCTTGATCTAAAACCTGGAGATTGGTCATCTGGAAAAGGCATCAGAATAAAACTGCCCTTGGGCATTGATGGACAGATCCTTATCAGGCGCTGTTAGCAATGGACATAGTGGTAAAACTCCAAGGTGCCCATCTTGGATCCATGGTTTGCAGCTAAAAGCATGTTCCACTTTCTCCTGATTGCTGAGCATTTATTCTATCAGGAAACTTCAAACTGAGGATTGTTAGGAATTCTTTAGAAGCTGATGACTACAGAGTGGGCAGCTTTTATCTGAGACCAAGAAACAAGACTAATTTTCCATTTTTTTCTAATTAATATTCTAATTTTTCAGCTCTACTACTTGCCTTTATTGTATTTTGACACCAACATTATTGAATTAACATTGGGGTAATTGTAAGAGATTTAAAAACAAAATGATCTACAACTTTCAGTCCTTTAACTGTTACAAGTTACAGATAACTAATGACATATCTCACTACATTGAGTTTAAGAATCATTGCTCTCAAGGTGTGGAGGAAAGGGAACCCTCCTACACTGCTGGTGGGAATATAAATTGCAGCAGCCACTATGGAGAACCGTTGGGAGGTTCCTTAAAAAACTAAAAATAGAGCTACCATATGATCCTGTAATTCCACTCCTGGGCATATGCTGGGAGAAAACTCTAATTTGAAAAGATACACGCAACTCAATATTCATAGCAGCACTGTTTACAATAGCCAAGACATGGAAGCAACCTAAATGAATGGCTAAAGAAGGTGTGGTATATATATTGATATATACAATGGAATACTACTCAGCCATAAAAAATAATGAAATGATGCCATTTGTAGCAAATGAAGGAAGTCAGAGAAAGACAGATAGTATATGATATCACTTACATGTGGAATCTAAAATATGATACAAATGAACTTATTTACAATACAGAAACAGACTCACATAGAAAACAAACTTATGATTCCCAAAGGGGGAGGGGGGGAGGGATAAATTAGGAGTTTGGGATTAGCAGACACAAACTACTATATATAAAATAAACAACAAGGTCCTACAGCATAGCACAGGAAACTATATTCAACATCTTGTAATAAACTATAATGGAAAAGAAAAAAATAGAATCATCACCCTCAAAAAACCATGATTTATCCCCAGAGAGAGACTGTTTGGTCACTGCTATAAAACTGAATGTTTGTGTCCCCGTGCCCGTCCACCAATTCATATGTTGGAATTCTAACTCCAGGGTGATGGTACCAAGAGTGAGGCCTTTGGAGGGGTGACTAGGAACTTATATATATAAAAAAAGACTCCAGAGAGCTCCCTTCTTTCTACCAGGTGAGGATGCAATGTGAAGACCAAGGTCTATGAACCAGGAAGCAGGCTCTCACCAGACACTGAGTCTGCAGGCGCCTTGCTCTTGGACTTCCTAGCCTTCAGAACTATCAGAAATAAATTTGTTTATAAGCCATCTAGTCTATAGTATTCTCTTATAGCAGCCTGAATGGACTAAGATAATCGTTGTTTGTTTATGGAATAAAATTAAGCATCTTCTGAGGGGACTGAAGTTGACTCTCCTAATCTATCATAAAACTTTGACTTCCTTGACCTCATCTATACATCTACCAATTTAACATTTTTTGAAGGGGCCAACAACGTGGCAAATAATGTGCAAGACACTCTGATAGGATGACACAGGTCTATTGTCATTTAGCTTTGTAGGGGAGGCAGTCAAGTAGTACTGGGTGCTCTGATACGAGTATAAATAGAGTAGATAATGCTGGGGATAAATAAAAACGTTCTTTTTAACCTGAGTGTTTGGGGTAAAGTTTAGGAAAATACCATAGTAACGGGAACATTTGCAGAATAGCCAAAATTTCTCAAATTCAGTTGCAAAATGGCTAGAGTGTACAGAAAAATGAACCACATTCTTCTATGTATGTCTCTGAAGGGCAGATAACGAGAATTGAGTCTTTTCAAAGCAGATAACAGAATTTGGTTATGTCAATCACAAAGTTGCCTTCTTTTCCTTTCTGCTTATAATAAGAGAAATTTTTAAAAATGGCCTATGGGATATGTTTCAATTAAGGTAAACAGGCCACAGTATATTGAATTTCTATCAATAAATTGAGTTCGTGTTCTCTAACTTTCCTATCAGCATCTTGGAACAGAGCCATTTAAATGTAGCCCTTTGAGGTTGGCGGGGAGAAGGGGACAGAATGGAAAAAGTCACCACCTAAGGAATTGAGGGGGAAGATCCAACATTTATGATATTTAGATGATTTGCTAGGTGATTTCACCTTCTTATACTAATTCCATTTTCTCCATTAACCAGCTGATGCTGTGAGAAGGTGCGTAACTTGACCAAGGTCAAAAGGCAGCTGACAAACACCAGTGCCCGGGATTGATCTCCACTGGACGCGGTCTTTTCCGCTATACGAGTCCAACAAAAACACGTAATAAAAAACAACCCCCAAAGCAACCCCTCCCCCCAAACCCGTCCCTTCAAAGGGGGCTTAATCACCAAGACCTTGAGGCCATTTGCTAGGCGGGTCCGATCTAGTTGGGAAGGTAATCCCGGTTCTGTAAATCTCTCGCCAAACTCCATCCTGGTTAAAGGAGAGACCCGAGAGCCACTGGCCACCCTTCAGGTGGGTCGTGGAGCACCCAGTGCGCGCTCTAGGGATGAAGGCTCCGGACCCTCCGCGCAGGTGCGCGCGCACCTGTCGCCTGCCGCGTAGGCGCCGCGCGGGGCGGGGGGGGCGAGGATGTTACGTGCCCCGCGCGCGTGCGCCGGGTAGTGCTCCGTGTACGTGCGCCGTACGTGGGCACGGCGTTCCCCCGCTCCGAGTTTCGGGACGGGATTCGGCCCTGCGCCGAGTGGGAGTCTGGGAGGGGCGTTTCCCGGGCGGGCGCGGCGCCCCCTGGCGGCAGACGGCGGCGCTGGGGGCCCTGGCGGCGTGAGATCAGGCGTTCTCCGCGGGCAGCCCGCGGCGGGGCCTTGCCTGCTAGCGCGGGGTCCTTGGCGGCCTGGGTGGCTCCTTCCTCAGCTGCTGTCGTAGGCGCGGACCGCTGCCAGTGCGGCTGCAGTTGGCTCGCGGCGGCGGTGGCGGCGGCCGAGGCGGGGGTTGAGGCGACAGGCGAAGAGGGCGGCGGGCGCGGCAGCGGCGGAGCCCGGGGCGGGCGGCAGCGAGGGGGGCGAAGATGGCGGACGTGCTCAGCGTCCTGCGACAGTACAACATTCAGAAGAAGGAGATTGTGGTGAAAGGGGACGAAGTGATCTTCGGCGAGTTCTCCTGGCCTAAGAATGTGAAGACCAACTACGTGGTTTGGGGGTGAGTCCGGCGCGGCCGGGGCCGGGGGGCGGCGGGGCAGAGTTGGGCGCCCCCGGGCCCCCTCTTTCCGAATCCCTCCCCCCGTTCCCTTTGGGGATGGAGGAAGACCGGTGCTCCGGGTAAAAAGTTTTCCCAGGAGCAGAAGTTGCACTTGTAGGTGAGGAGGGAGCGGGAGGAGAGGTGTCTGCAGCGGTCCATCCTCTGAGCGTCGGGGGAGGGTGCCGTGGGGGTTTGTTTCTGCCCGCGTGTGCCGAGTGCTGGCTGCGTGCATAGGTGCAGAAAGGAGCGCACCGCCGGGTGCCCAGAAGTCTCTTTTTTGTTCTTTAGTTTTTCCTTTCTCTACGCGGCTGCTCTGTAACTATCTCTGCTGGCCCCTTGCAGCTCCTGATCTGTTCCTTCTCCTTTCTCGATTCCCTCAAGCAGAGAGAAGGGAACCAACTCTGAAGTTAGGACGGGAAAGAGATTCAGTGACTTTGGAATAGGAGTCAGAATCTGTTGGAGGTGAAGGCAGGAGTTTTCTCAGGGAGAAAGTTACTGCTGAAATGGAGTAATGGGAAAAGATTCTGAAAAAGAATAGATATATACATATGTATTACGAAAAAAAAAGAGAGAGATGTCTGATCATCGTTGGGGGCCTTCTGAGTGATGTCTCTCTCAGTGGTGTTTCATTTGGATAGCTAGAACCCTGGGCCAGAACTTCCATACTCATTTTGTTTGATGGAGTGGAAACAGTGAGCTTTAGGAAGAGTTGATGAAAAGCTAGGGGAAGTTTAGTTGGTTGGGTTTTATTCTTTATCTTTTGGCTTCGAGGGCTTACGATTTAATTAGCTTTGTGAAATGTTGATGGAGAAATCATTCTGAGTTTTCTGTGTTTTTTCTCTTCCGGAAGGAATTTGCCCAGACAGAATTGCATTCGATTGGGTTTTAAAAACAACTTTTAAGAGTTTCTTTGAGGAAAAGAACTTGATTTGAGCAGTGCCAATCTAGAAGAGGTTAGGAGCCCTCTGCCCCGCCCATAAGAGCTAGGGGCTGATTGGGTATTTAACTGATTGGCTTTTCTTTAAAAAATGGTTGAGTACTCGAGGCTGTTCAAACTGAGAACTAGGAAAAATTGTGAGGAGCTGGGTCGGTGCCTCAGAGGAGGTTACCTCGATGAGAGTAGAGGAGATAAGACATAACTTGATAAGAATCTCATTCCCGCTCTTAAAAGAGCAGTCACTTCTACCTGGGGGTGTTAGGAAAGGTTTCATGGACGTGTGTTTGGCATGTAGACATGCTACAGATTTTTCTTGAATAAGTGAATGAACAAATGAATAAGTGTTAAGGAACGGATAGGAATTCTGAGGGTGAAATGGTGGGTTTGGTGTTCCAGGATGAGGGAACTGTGTGGTTAAAGGCATGAGAGCTGGAAAGGAAATGTTGACAGCCATTCATTGAAGCAAGTAGTGAGAAAGGAGTGCTTAGAATAGTAGATTTCAAACTTTCACAGCAGTGTATCACACCAATGCAGACATTTTCATTTACTGTTATTCTCTGTGCACATGTAAATACACACATGTACATAACATTAAACAATTTACCCTTATTGAATTCAGCGCATTCTATTTTTTGTTTTTATATATCATAAAGAAATTGCAGGTTGTGACTCATATATTATACTTAACAGTACAATGATTGATAAGTGGTGTGTGGTTTGAAATATATTGATTTAGAGGAAAAGTGGAAACAGAGGCTAGAAAAGTAGGTTTGGGGCTGTTTGTATTGGGCAGTATTCAGATGAATTTAAATAACACGTTGATATTTCTAGATGGAGAGAATGTAATAGGGAGGGTGGGATTGGAAACTAACATTTGTTGAGCAAGTAATAGTATGTGCTTGCAATGATAGAGCTTGCACCCCTAGACGACATTGTTTTATTACAGGTAGAATTAGTTTTGGTTTTACATCATTGGTTTAATTTGAGGGATGTCATAAGACTCAAATGTCTGAAATTAATTGTTGTGTTTAAGACCGTTGTTCAGCAGTATCTTACTTAGGAGACAGGATACATTTCTTGGAAGTTTAGCACCAGTCGTAGTTGTGCTTCTTTTAATCAGTTTGATTGTTTTTTTCTTATGGATCCTCTCTAACTGATTAGGTTTCTCTCTCTATTGACAAAGCCCAGAACCTAATTGGGCCAAATTCTAAAAAGTCTGTAGTAATAAAGTATGAATATGGTGTGCTTTCCTTACTTCTTGCTTTTTGTCACTATCTACTTTTGTGTTCCTTTTGCCCAAATGACAGTTCCACTTACTAAATTTCATACTCTACGTGTATCTTTGTTAGCTATGTTAAATCCGTTGTTGGATAGCAAAGTGAGTGTAGATAATACACATGATTAAGCCGAAGGAGTTGTATTAGAATTGTGAGTAAAAATCTTGTCTTAATCATTTCAGGACTGGGAAGGAAGGCCAACCCAGAGAATACTACACATTGGATTCTATCTTATTTCTACTGAATAATGTGCACCTATCTCATCCTGTTTATGTCCGACGTGCAGCTGTAAGTAGAATTCATTTAAAAACTCTTTTGATTTGTTAGTTGGTATCATTTGGTGTGGATAACTTCCGTCATGGGTTTTAGATCAGAAGAATGAAAAGTTTGTTTGTATGTATATGAAAGTTTCCTGGTGGGTCAAAATTAGATAGATCACTGTGATTTATGCATATTTTTAAAATCTGTGATTTTTTTACATGTAAGATGTGGGTAATGTTTATAACAGCAGAAGTTTCAAAGCTGTTTGTAGGGATGTTTTAAAAAATTTATGAGCCTGTGGAAGGACCTTGATATTCAGAAATCTAGTTTAATTGCAAGGAAAAAATTTTTTTTTGGCATCAAAAAGAACCAAGTTTAGTAGACAGCTTTTTAAAATGAATTTTTAATCAATTTTATAAACTTTTTTCATACTTAATTGATAAATTCATTTGTTTTCAGATGCTTGAAAGATGCCTGCTTTCTGCATCTGAGTGTATGAATACTGCTTTTCTGAACAAGAAATATATATTTAGTGTCAAGTATGTATTGAAAAAAGTAATATGTAGGGTGAAACTATTTAAGACTTTGGAAATAGTGGGATAAAATATCAGCATCTCACTTTATAACGCTATGTTAGCTTATATTAGATCTTTAAAAACTGAATCAGGCACTAATTAGAATGTTTTGTTGGATAAGTCCATTCATTTGGGGGCAATAAAGATAATCCAGACACGTGGTTTAGGTTTAGAGTACGTCTCTGGGGAATGGCTGTAGTACATAACTGATTCTGTAATTGTTAACTGTGGGCCTTAGGACCTTTGGTCATGTAAGATTTAACTATTATATTTCTTAAATATTTGACAGATTGAAAGGGCAGAATTCTAAAAGTCTAGGGTTCTACAAATTGTGTTTTCTCCTAACTCCTTTGTATTATTTGCTCTTTCTTGTGAGCAGACCATTTCTGAAATGAGTTTTTCCTACTCGTAGCCCCTATTTTAATGTGAATAGACCCATATTTTTTTTTGTTGGTGATAACGTATATATAATTCATTAGTAACCGAGTGATGAAGTATGTTATAATACTTAGACACAGTAATTTAAATAAAATCAATTCAGTTATTTTAACTATTTATGATATTCCATGTAGACTAGTTTTTAAAAACAAGCACACAAAAAATCGGTGGGCTCTTGTTTATACTCATCAGCAGAAATTAAATTTTAACCTAACTTTTAAAAAACAGATTGATTTTAAGTGATTAAATATAGTTTATCTCTATCATTGAGGAGCATGTGGAGAATGTTTGCTGCAGTGAAGTATAGTCAGTACTCAACATAAGATAATTAGCCAGAGATATTAAGGCTTCTTGTTCATTGTTGCTTATATAAAGTAACAAAGGGTTTATAACTGTATAATCCTGTAAGCACATGTTTTTCCCGTACTCTGTTGTCCTTAGTTTACATTATAAAAATGGTAGTGAAAATTGTGGTAATGATAGAATTCATTGAATTCATGGCCAAGGATGACTTGGTGCCTAAAGTATACAGTTTTATTTGTTTTGCTTCCCTCTTTACAAATTGCTAATATAGGAGATTAAAGGAAAACTACTCATGTAGCACAATAGATATATTTTCCAGATTTAATTTTTCAATTTTTTCCCCCCACTTACAAAATTTATACACACTCAAGGATAAGAAAAGAGATACATAATGTAGAAAGTAAACAACGGTCATTAACATTTTTCTGTATAGTCTCCTGATTTTTTCCCTGTTCCTAAGCAACACATACCTATTTTTTAAATCATTTTCTTTTTTCTTTTTTTTTAGTTAAAATGTAGTCGATATTCAGTAATAAAATATTTTCAGGTGTACAACATAGTGATTCAACCTTTATGTACACTGTGAATTAATCACCACAATAAGTCTAGTAACCATCTGTCATACAGAGTTTTTGCAGTATTATCGAGTATATTTCTTGTGCTGTACATTACATTCCCATAACTTAGTTATTTCGTAATTGGATTGTTTGCTTTTTTGATGTTGAGTCGTGTGAGTTCTCTATATATTTTGGATATTAATCCCTCATTGGATATATTGCTTGCAAGCATCTTCTCCCATTCAGAAGCTTGCCTTTTCATTTTGTTGATGGTTTCCTTCATGGTGCAAAAGCTTTTTAGTTTGATGTAGTCCATTTTTTAATTTTGTTGCCCTTGCCTGAGGAGGCAAATCCAAAAAAATATTGATAAGACTCATATCAAAGAACACACTGCCTGTGTTTTCTCCTAAGAGTTTTATTGTTTCTTAATTCTTACTTTTAAGTCTTTAATCCATTTGAGTTTATTTTTGTATGTGGTATAAGAAAGTGGTTCAGTTTGATTCTTTTGCATGTAGTTGTCCAGTTTTCCCAGGACCATTTATTGAAAAGCCTGTCTTTTCTTCAGTATATGTTCTTGGAACATGTACTTATTGTTAATTATGAAAATATAGTTTTAGTGGCTCATTTAGTTTATTTGAAACAGTTCAGTTACCATATTTGGAGGAGGTCTGGTTTGGGTGTGAGAAAAGAAAGCACTTTGGAAACCTTGAATAAAATGAGCAAGCAGTGGGACTAAAAAGATATTTGTCCCGAAAAGCAAAACATCATGAGTAAAATTAAAAAATGAATTCTTAGAATAAGCCAAGGGACAAAAAAGACTGTAATCAGTATTTCAAAGAGGATAGGGTTATTGTTTCATTTCTAATGCTTATCTTTTGTATATCTTACTGGAATTTTGAGGATAAAGTTACCAAAAATTAATATGCTTAAAAATTGTCAAGATTTTATTAGGTTCTTTCAGCCTAATTATTTTCTAAAAAACATGATTCTAAATATATGTTATCAAGATATGTTGGAATAAAATTCAGATGTTACAGGATGTTGATCTTTACCAAGTTTCTTATAATTGTTATTGATTTGATATCTATTTTAAAATTTTGACTTTAGACTGAAAATATTCCGGTGGTTAGAAGACCTGACCGAAAAGATCTACTTGGATATCTCAATGGTGAAGCATGTGAGTAATTTTTTAATTGCTCTCACTCTTAAATAGACATTGTTGCTTTTTTTTTTCCCCTGTGAAATAAGAATTAGTGGGAAGAGATTGTGGATTCCCACTAAAAACTTCCCCTACCTGCAGCTGTGTCCACATGCTGTCTTCTCCTTCCTGTTATAGTGGATGCACTTGACTCTTGGGGCCAGTCACCCCTTCCCTGCGTGTGGGTTTCATCTCCTTTCACACTCTCAGAGACTCTGCCTTTGCACATTGCTGCTCTGTCTTGCATCGTCAGTTCTCTTTCTTCTGCACCATTCCCTTTAGTACATACACAGTGGTCTCTGTCATTAAAAAAGTTCTTTGAGCTCCCCTGTCCCCCACCTTCCTTCTCTCTACCGGTCCATTTGTCTTCTCCTTTTCTTTACAAAATTCTTTGCAAGGGTTGTGTGGTGTCACTGCCTCCTCTTTACTTCTGATTCTCTCTTGAATCTACTCTGGTCTGACTTTATTCCTCACCATCTCACTCAAATCAGCCTTACGAGCTCAGCACTGACATAAGGACTGGCAGATCCTTTGGTCTCTCCACTTCACAGCTAACTTGACCTTTCAGCCTGTGATACTGTTGCCTGCTTACTCCCTTTTGGAAAGCCTTTCTTGACTTGGCGTTTGGGGCACCAGACTCTTGAGGTTCTCTTTCTGCTCATTGTCCACCTCACTTTTCTTTCTTGCTTCCTCATCTCCGACACTGACGTGTTCCTGCGCTTCACATTTAGAAATTCACTGTCAGCGTCTTCCCTTGGATATTTAACAGGTGTCTGAAATGTAACATATCCAAAATAGAATGCCGAGCCCTTCCTTCCCTTCTCCCCACCGACAGAGCGGAAGCAGCAAGTCTTTTCTCCCAGTGTTCCCGTCTCAGTAAATGGTACCCCATTCATACAGTTGCTTAGGCCACCAGCCCTGGAGAAATCTTTGATTTCTCTTTTCTCACAGCTCACGTCCATTCCATCAGCAAGGCCTTTCTTTACCTTTGAAAGTACGACAGCTTCTTACCTTCGTACGCCCACCCCACTCCACCTTCCTCTTCAGACCATTGCGCAGCCCTCCCGAAGGTCCTCGCTCCACTGTTTCCTGCAGTGTAGCCTCTGCTCACCACTCAGAGGGACCTGTTTTTGAAAAAGCATCTGAACTTGATTGTGTCACCCACCTGCTCAAGGCCATCCCTTGGCTTCCCGTCTCACTTAGAGTACAGCTCATCCTCCTTCCCTGAGCTTCGCGATTGTGCTTCTGCCTGTCTCTGTGCCCTCATCCTCTCCCAGTCTTCCTCTGCTCACAGAAGTCCAGTCTTCCTGGTTCTTTTAGCTTTTCTAACCTTAGAGTCTTTGCACTTGCTGTTTCCTCTGTGTTACATTTTGTTTCTCTGCGTTGTCACGTGACTCACTTCTCACTACCCCATTCAGAGCTGTGCTCTAATGTTGTTCCCTTATATATATACGTTTATGTTTTTATTTATGTTTACATACACTTTTACATACATGTGTTGATATTGGAGTATATTCTTTTTTTTTTTTTTTTTTTTTTTTTTTTGCGGTACGCGGGCCTCTCACTGCTGTGGCCTCTTCCCGTTGCGGAGCACAGGCTCCGGACGCGCAGGCTCGGCGGCCATGGCTCACGGGCCCAGCCGCTCCGCGCGCGGCATGTGGGATCTTCCCGGACCGGGGCACGAACCCGTGTCCCCTGCATCGGCAGGCGGACTCTCAACCACTGCGCCACCAGGGAAGCCCTGGAGTATATTCTTTGAAGTTGATTTCAGTCAGGTTATCTAAGTTTGTAAGTTAAATGGTCAAAAATAGTTTGTCCTCTTACAGGCTTTCTAATACAGATTAATCTTTTGTAATAAAATGCTTTTACAAGCCTGCTTTGAAACATTTTTTAAGGGAAATAACCATGTATAAAGTAAGAAATATAACAAATCTTGAGCATTCACTTGTAATTATATCCAATATGTGTGTTCAAATATTTATCTTCTCACAGAAATCTTTTTAAATCTTCAGCAACATCGGCCAGTATAGACAGAAGTGCCCCTCTAGAAATAGGTCTGCAGAGATCTACTCAAGGTATGTCTTGTTGCATGTTTATATTGAACTTTCAAACACCAGTCCCCAAACTATACATTTATTTACTTCTTTTTTCCTTACAGTCAAACGAGCTGCAGATGAAGTTTTGGCAGAAGCAAAAAAACCACGAATTGAGGTAATGGAACTTTATTTTAAAAGTGATTCGATTTTCTTACGGAGATTGGAATCATGTAGTAGTAAGAATTCTTTGCTCACAGTAGTCCTAAGAACTTTTTTTTTCTTGGAAAAGTGGTGATATTAGAATGAACAGTTGATTAATAAGTAGCTTGAGCTATCTTTTTTTTTCCTGGAAAAGTGGTAATATTAGAATGAACAGTTGATTAATAAGTAGCTTGAGCTATCGTGTAAGATCTCTCACATACAAGCTGTGTGATGGACAAATCACTTTATTTTCTTTGCCTTTCTATCCTTATGATGCAAGTGTTGGCCTAGATGAGTGGTCAGAAGACTTTCTGTAAAGGGCCAGATAGTAGCTACTTCAGGCTTTTGGGGCCTTGTAGTCTCTGTCCAGCTCCTTCACTCTGCCGCTGCAGGGTGAAAGCAGGCACAGGTGGCGCATTAATGAACAGGCGAGGCTGTATTCCAGTAAAACTTTATGAAACAGATGGCCAGCCAGATTTGGCCTTTGTGTTGTGGTGTGCCTACCTCTGGAATAAGGTGGTGTAGGAGTTTACTCCACTCGGAAGAGCTGTGAACATGAGGTGCTTATTCCAGTTACTTCTTCCAATATTGACATATCAGGTTATATGTTTTTTTGGTAGCGTTTTATAGCCAGCAAGTGGAATATTAGTATTGGTAAACAAGGATAGTTCATGTTAAATAGAACCCTGTAAGTAATGCACTTAAGGTTGAAAAGAAAATTTGTTGACCAGCTCGTATACTGCATAAGACAGTTAAGCTTCAGGAATTTAAATTGTATGAGTACAATACTGTTTATTTAAATTTGTAACAAGCCCCAGATCAGTTGCATATAAACCCTCTGAAAATGGAGGATCATGTATTAGAGGCACACTTAAAATCTGAGAAATGACTGAACTGGCTATATATCAATGACCAGTATAGGAATAACACTTGTAGTCACCAGTAGTGTTAACATTACTAGAAACTTAAGTTTTGTCATTTCACACTTATATAAAAATCAAATAGTTGTACGTTTTGCCTGCTTCATGAACAGCAAAGCATCCACGATTAAGGATAAGAAAGGTAGCTTAAAGGGACAGGGTTGGTTGGTAAGTACATACAGTAGAATCACTGACAAAATTTGATGCTAAGATTACATAATTTTACTTAAGGATACTCTGAGACATGGACGCAGTGTTTTTCAGATGATAGTGATAATTAGCTCGTTGTTATTCTGTGCTAGGTGATACTGTATGTACTTTATGTATATCATTAACTCCTGTAATCCTCACCACCACCACCTGAAGTCGGCAGTACTGTGCATGTCATCTGTGAGCAAACAGGCTCAGAGACAAGTGACTTGCTGAGGTGCACAAAACTGGGCTTAGAGCCCAGGCAGTGTGGCTCCTACCTAGTCCACTATGCTGGGTACAAATTTTGTGGCAGTAAAACTGAAATTTTCCCCAACTCTCTTTGTGTGTAAGGCAGTTATAACCCACTTTGTACAAAGTGAGTGAATTTAGGACTTCCCTGGTGGCGCAGTGGTTAAGAATCCGCCTGCCAATGCAGGGGACGCGGCTTCAAGCCCTGGTCCGGGAAGATCCCACATGCCGCGGAGCAACTAAGCCCGTGCGCCACAACTAATGAGCCTGCGTTCTAGAGCCTGCGACCCACAACTACTGAAGCCCGTGCACCTAGAGCCCGTGCTCTGCAACAAGAGAAGCCACCGCAATGAGAAGCCCGCGCACTGCAACGAAGAGTAGCCCCCACTCGCCGCAACTAGAGAAAGCCCATGCAGCAACGAAGACCCAACGCAGCCCAAAATAAATAAATAAATATTTTTTAAAAAGTGAATTTCTGGCTTCCCTGGTGGCGCAGTGGTTGAGAGTCCGCCTGCCGATGCAGGGGACATGGGTTCGTGCCCCGGTCCGGGAAGATCCCACGTGCCGCGGAGCGGCTGGGCCCGTGAGCCATGGCCGCTGAGCCCGCGCGTCCGGAGCCTGTGCTCCGCAACGGGAGAGGCCGCAACAGTGAGAGGCCCGCGTACCGAAGGAAAAAAAAAAAAAGAATTTAGAGATACCATTTAGTTGGAAAAACACGAACTTCATGGTTTAATTATTTGAAAAAAAATTGAACATATCAGAAATGCAAAATTGCTAGGATCTGGTAACTTTAGAAACCAGCAAGAAATAGCATCATAAAATGCTTTCCAGAGCATTTGTAGGGTTAAAATGAATTGCATAAATAGCTATTGATATATTACATGAACAGTTTTCAGTTCAGCAGATCTATATTGAGGACCTGCTGGGCACTATGCTAGCAGAGAGAAACCTTAGGATCTGGTTAAAACCTAGGCTGCAATTGTCTCTAAAATCGGTCTCCTGAGACTTCCTTGGCAGTCCAGTGGTTAGGACTCCCTGCTTTCACTGCTGAGGGCCTGTGTTCTATCCCTGGTTGGGGAACTAAGATCTCCACAAGGCGCATGGCGCGGCCAAAAAAAAAAAAAAAAAAAAATCAGCTTCCTAAGGAACTTGAGTAATACGTGTTAAATCATTCTTATAAATGGAAAGAATTTAATGTGCTTGTTAAAATATTAATCTTTGCGTTCATCTCAGCAATATGCCTGTTTGGAGTTTTACATGGTTAGAACACAATTGGAGCACATCTCTCTGGACCTCTTGAATGTACTGATGGTTTTTACACAATTTCATATTTGTTAGCCATAGATACTGACTCTGGTTCTCAGTTTTCTTGTTTGTTGAATGTGGGCATTGAACTAGATCAGAATTAGTAAGTTTTGTTTTTAAGTAACCGAACACTTTTCAGACTGACTTTTATCTGAGATTCTAATATCTAAATGAGGTAAAAGTCGAGCTACCAAAGTTGAATTCAGGTAAGTGGCTCATGGGCACTTTGTAGGAAGCTCCTGATGTTCTGAGGAACATACTTTGAAAATCATTAAAGTTTCACTTCTGGTGTTTTGTTCTGTGCTGATAGATTCAGGACCTGGGGCAACAGATGAAAAAAATCTAGACCCAAAATGAAATTTTTGACTGTGGCGAAGCCTTCTTGTAAAATTTAGTTATAAACTTTCCTGAAGAGAAGGAATTTATTTGTTGTATCTTGTCTTTCTGAATAAAAGTAGCTATGATATGTTATGGGAAGAACACTTAATCATAGAAAAAACTTACGAAAGTTTATTTGTAAGCTTTTAGTCAGTTTTAATCTTACATGATCCAACATATATTTATTATTGTTGTCTTTATGTAACTAAAAATATTTTAAAATGGACCAAAGGCCAGTGATGCCTGGGACTTTATATGTGGGAACTTGGATAAAGAAAAGTTATGTGCAGTGTTTTTTGTTGTTGTTCTACAAGTTAAATAAAAATTTAAAGTATTCACTGAGTGATTATTTTTCAGGATGAAGAGTGTGTACGCCTTGATAAAGAGAGATTGGCTGCTCGTTTGGAGGGTCACAAAGAAGGGATTGTACAGACTGAACAGATCAGGTAAGAATTTCTTTAGTAGAAACTGAGCAGTCTAGGTATGTGTTAAGTATATATGGAGAAAAGGGATATTAATATGCTGTCTGCATGTGTTCTTCATTGCCTTCAGTTCAGAAGATGCTTGAGCATGTTTTATGATGGGAGGATTGGAAGCCATTGTGCTACTTATGCTTTCTGGAAGCTTCTTGATTCTGTTACCATATTGATCTTTCCTTTTTAAAAATTACTCTATAATCCAAGCCACTCGTTTATAATGAAATCTTTTGTTGGTTTTTAGCAATGATTAGCAAACTTTTTCTGTAAAGTACCATGTGTTAAATATTTACATTTAACATGATTATTGATAGGCTTAATTCTAGTTTTAATTTGCTGTTGTTTTCTGTTTGTCTCTTTGTTCTTTTTCCTCTTTGGGGGACTAAAATTTTGTCCCCCGAAAAGGAAATTCATTTAATTTTGTATTAAATGAATACATGCTGTAATTCGTTTCTGTCTTTTTTATTGGCCGATTAGTTTATGCTGTTGTCCTATTTGAGTGGTTGCTAGGGTCACAGTCCGCCTTCAGTGCTCCATCACCTTGTGAGTAAGCACGGGAGCCTTAGCTAGAAGGCACTCCCAGTTCTCTCCTCTTGGCCTTTGTGATACCGTTGTCGTACATTTTACTCATACATGTGTTATAAACACCAATATGCATCGTTCTTATTCTTGTTTAAACAACTATCTTTTAAAGAGATTTAAATAAGAAAAAAATTGTATATACCCTTTCCATGCCTCTTCTTTCCTGTTGTAGACCTGTGTACCCATTTTTTTTCCTTCTGCCTGAAAGACTTCTCACCCCACCCCGCAAAAGACTTCTTTTAACATTTCTTTTTTTGTGCAGGTCTGCTAGTGATTCTTTCAACTTAATTTTTATTTCTGAAAATTTATTTCCCCTACTTTTTTTTTTTAAATTTTCACTGGATCTGGAATTCCAAACTACATCTTTTTAAAGTACTTTAAAGATGTTGTACTGCTGCCTTCTTGATTGCATTGTTTCTGATTAGAAATCTGTCATCCTTATTTTTGTTTCTTTAAATGTGCCTTTTTTTCTCTGACTACTTTAAAAATTTTCTGTATTACAGGTTTTGAGCTATGTAATTATCACATGACTTGGAGGAGTGTTCTTCATCTTTGTTGTGCTTGAGGTCCATTGAGCTTTTTGAGGGGGTTTTTTGGTTCATAATTTTCATTGAATTTAGAAAATTTTTGGTATTGCTTCTTAAAATTTTTTTTCTTTTTCCCTCTTTCTGACCTAATTACTCGTATTCTGCTGGAAGCTGTCCAACAGCTCACTTGGGTTCTTTTCTTTTTTTTGGATTCTTTTTTCTGTTCATTTTGGATAATTTCTATAGTTCACTAATATTTTCTTCTGTAATTATATTCACATTACATTTGTAGTCTCCAACATTGTATTTTTTATCTCTACAAGGTGGTTAAATATGCAGTCCGTGTCTTTACTTGTTGAGCGTATGGAATAGTTGCATTAATTATTTTAATGTCTTTGTTTGCTAGTCCTACGTCTGTGTCAGTTTATAGTGTTTTTGGTTTAGATTTCTCCTCATTCTGGCTTGTATTGTCCTGTTCCTTTTTATGCCTTATAATCTTTGGATACCAGACATTTTGCATTTTATGTTGTTGAGTGCTAGATGTTTTTGTATTCTTCTAAATTTTCTTTAGTTTTGTTTGGGGACACAGTTAAATCACTTGGAAATAGTTTGTTCCTTTTGAGTCTTGATTTTAAGGTTTGTTATTTGAACAGTGTTAATTGAGGGTAGTTATTCCCCACCATTACAAAGGCAAGACCATTCTGAGTACTCTACCTAATGCCCCAGGAATATGAGGTTTTCAGTCTGGCTGGTGGCAACAGGTATTATTCATCCTGAGTGAGTGCTGGACACTGTTCCCTCTAATACTCTTGGTGGTTCTGTTCCTAGCTTTAGTTTCCACTTGCTTATGTGCTAATCAGTATTCTGCTGGAATACTCGAGGGGGACCTTCTGTGCAGCTCTTTCTTCTCAGGTACTCTGGCCTGTGAGTTTCCATACGCCTTGTTCTTGCTGGAATCCCAGCACCATTTTCTCAGATCAGGAAATACACTGTTTTGCCTGGGTTCTCCTCCCTCTGCCGTGTTGGAAACTTTCAAGGCCATAAACTGCAGCTTTCATAGGACTTACTTATTTAGTTTTCATTTGTCAGAGATCACTGTCTTTCATTGCTTGATATCATGTATTGTGTAAAATATTGTTTCATGTATTTTGACTGGTTGTTTCAAGACAGGAGGGTTAATCCAGTCCCTGTTACTTCATCTTGGCTGGAAGTAAAAGTCCAATGATTGAATGTCCAGTGCATGTTTGATTATAATTTAGAAAAGTATTTGAATTTGGCTCAAGGTATGCTGGTATGCTTTAGATTTTAAGGGAAAGTTGTGTAGTATTATGTAAAATGAGTCGAATACTAATGCATATTGAGCATATACTTTGAGCAAGTACTTTCATACCTAATGTAAATAAAATACATACTATATAATACTGTCATGTTTAAACCTGCAGGAATTCCTGTCCTTTTCCCACATGTTGTTTAAACGTATTTCAAGATTGTCATCTTGTGATTAGACTAATAATTTTATCAACTGTTGTTAAGGTATCCAAACTCTTTTTCTTGTTTTACATTTTGAAAAATGACACTAAGCTTAAGATTGTCATCTTAATGAAATCTATACTTTCATTGTTGTCTTTTTTGTTTTCTAAATAGTTCTGAAAGCATAGGCTCTGTTTGCTATTTCACATGTTATTTGAAAATAAAGGAAAGAAAAAGAAAATTTCAAAATATTGTTTTATTTTCTAGACTTTAAAAGGAGTATATGTTTATGTGGCATATAAAAGCCTCTGTCATCTATAAAATTGATATGTTGTACATTGTAACATATAGATTTGAAACCTTGAAATAAGTTGCAAGGAAAACCTAAACTGTGAATTCTTCTACAGAATGAAAAATTTTTATCCCCATTCCAAGGTGGTGCATGCATATGCTCACATATGTGTGTGTGTTTGTATAATTTGCATGGGTGGGAGGGAGGGTTAGCAAGTAAAAGTCTCATAGAAAATGGCTTTTTTGGGGGGTAGGGGGAAGTGCAGAGAAAGGTTTATTGCAGGGCCAAGCAAGGAGAATGGGTGGCTTGTGCTCAAAAAACCCAAACAATCCGAAGGGTTTCAGCAAAGTAGTTTTAAAGGCAGGGTGAGGGAGGGGTGTCCCAGGGTATGTGATCAGCTTGTGCAAAATTCTCTGATTGGGAGGGCAAGAGGTTAAAAAAAAATGTGAAAAATTTTTTGCGTTGTTCCTTCTAAGAAAGTACTAATTTGCTTATAGTGCAATATTTCTGTAGGGTCTCTTTCTTACATGGTTATAAGTTATCAAGCATGTCAGTTTTATATGTAAGAAGGGAAGCTTAATTATTGCCACTTAATAGTGTTATTACCAGGAACTTAAAAATGTCACAAAATATTTTATGATGTGATCAAGAGATCCTTGCTGTGAATATTAAGAAAGAAATTGCTTTCAGGTCTTTGTCTGAAGCTATGTCAGTGGAAAAAATTGCTGCAATCAAAGCCAAAATTATGGCTAAGAAAAGATCTACCATCAAGACTGACTTAGATGATGATATAACTGCCCTAAAACAGAGGAGTTTTGTGGATGCTGAAGTAGACGTGACCCGAGATATTGTCAGCAGAGAAAGGGTGTGGAGGACGCGAACAACTATCTTACAGAGCACAGGAAAGGTAATTGAAATATTTTATTTGTTCGTTAGAGTCAGTGTGTGTGTTTCATCTACGATTGGTTATAAAACTGGTTAAAGTTTCCCATGAGTAGGAAGTTTCAAGTTTATATCTCACAGATCAATAATAATGTAGACTTCTAAGGGGCCGTATTTACCATTCCGTTCTAGCATGTGGTTGGTTGTTGGTCACCAGAGAAGCTGATGAAAAAGTCTGATTCAAAGTGTGAGTCCCTGGGCTTCCCTGCTGGCGCAGTGGTTGAGAGTCCGCCTGCCGATGCAGGGGACGCGGGTTCGTGCCCCGGTCCGGGCAGA
>NC_041217.1:8706919-8725836 GCF_002837175.3 Physeter macrocephalus | reverse complement strand
GGAGCTTGTGCTCCGCAACGGGAGAGGCCACAACAGTGAGAGGCCTGCGTACTGCAAAAAAAAAAACAAAAAAAAAAACAAAAAAAAAAAACAAAGTGTGAGTCCCTTTATTTTCACCTCATTTGTAAATCCAAAGTGATCTACAGTTTTCTTGTTGATGAGATTTTTGCTTAAACCTAATGAGCAAGGAATATTGATGGCAAGCTCTCTGGTCATTAATACCATTATTATTTTTTTTCTCACAAAGTAGAGAACTTAAAGAAAATCAGTCAGCAAACATTTATTGAGTGTATTTGATACATTATAGTCTGTTGGGTGGACGTTTATTACTTTTTAATGGAGTTGTTTTGTTTTTTGCTACAGGATTGTGGGTTTTCTTCCTTCCCTTTCTCCTCCTTTCCTCCCTCCTCCTCCCCTTCTCCCTGTCTCCTTCCCTTCCTATTCATGATTACAAACAACTGCATTAAAAAACATCCTTGTACATACACCTTTGTGCATTTATGTCTATATAGCAAAAGAAGTGAATTGCTGATTAAAGGAGATGTGTACTTTAAATTTTGAAAGATACTGGATGTTCAGTATCTTAATAGATCTCCAAAAAGGTTGCGTTGATTCTGTTTCACTTACCTCTTTTCACCTGTCTTTTCCTCCCACACATCCGAATTTTCCCTTAAATGTTAATTCTTCACTGATGCCCAGTTCATTTGGTGAGAAGGTTTATAGAAGTTATGAGATTACTGATGAAAGTTAACTTTAACATTGGTCCAGGCAGACTGGTTTTCTTTGCAGTTCTTTTTGGATTCTGGCTTTAAGTTTACTGTGCCATTTTAGTAGGAATAAAGCTACTAGAAAAGAATATATGAAGGAAAGAATTCTTTTTCTTTTGTACTTTGACTTGTTTTACAAAGTACTTGAGGTCAAGGTTAAGAATCATTCTCCAGAGCTTAGAATTATAGAGAAATTTGAGAACATGAGTAAACTTTCATTTTTGTGTTTAACATAAAGTGATCTGTTGATACTCATTTTTACTGCCTAGTATGGCTGATAGTTAAATATTGTTACTCATATTGTTCTACCAACGTTCATTGTAATGTTTGAAATGAACAATTTTCTTTGAGCTCTAGGTGGCAGGATTGTACCATCATTTCAAAACATAGTGTTCTAATATAATTTAGTGTTGTTGGCACCAATGTGTAATTTTAAAAATAAGTTAATACTAGAAGAACTGTTTGGTAGCTAGGTTTGCTTCTATGAGTATGAACATTTTAAAAAGTCAAAAACAACGATTTTAACTGATAGCCTCTCTGTGTACTGTTTCTGCAAAACTCTAAAAAAAACCCTCTAAAAAAACGTTTTTAGGTACTTATAGCCCTGAAAGGCCCTGTGATTTTTGACAGATCTTCATTATTACCAGGTATCAGGGCTTTCTTATTTTCTGAGTTTCCAGAATAAAAGACAGGTTTAAAATTCCATGAAAAATGTAACTACATACTTTTGTAGTTATATTACCACTGCAGACACCCTACAAAAAGGCAGCCTGATTATATAATACTATTTAAAACATAACTTTTAAACTTACATACACTAGTATATGTTCATCTTTGAAAGATTGATAAAAAGAGATCTCTAAGAGGAAGATAATAATCCCCTGTAATTCTACCACACAAAGATAGCTAGTAACATTTTGATTGATTCTTCTAGAGTTTGTGTCTCTTATGAAATGCTTTATTATTTTTAAAGTAATGAAATTTGACTTTCATATTTTCAGCTATTTTCATAATAGGATTAAGATTTTATTTGCATATGTCACTGTGCTGACCTTCTCACTGCTGGTGCAAAAGCCGTGGTTGGTTAACTGCTGGCATCTTGGCATGAATCAGAGCATTGGCACCAGACTTTGCTGGTAGCCATTTTGTTCTTCACCTACTAATGATGTCCTTGGTGAGATTTGAAAATTTACTAATTTTATTAAATCTTAACCTTTAAGTATATGTCTTTCTAGTAGTTTCTGTGATGAAATCGGAGAGTACAAAGCACTCCTGCATCCCAAAGTGTGATGATTGTCTCCACAAAGAGCACTTGTGCATTTGACATTTTTTCGAAAATGAGGGAAGAAAGCCTGTTCCTTCAAGAAATGGAACTGACAGTATTTGTCGCCGGTAATAAAATGCGAACTTTCATGAGAAAATTAGAATTTGGGAGGTTTCTTTTTGCTACTGAGACCTTAACAGTTGCCTAAATTTAACATGTGCCACTCTTCCTTGTCATTACTTTTCGTGCATTTTGGAAAATCCTTTTTCATAAAAATAAGTTATTTTTACGTGGAATAGTTTTTTCCCTCATTTTTGTAGGAATTAATATTTTAAAAATATTTCAGTTTAAATTTCTAATGTGATAAATATAGTAACCTATATAACAAAACTCTTCGGGGTGTGCCATAATTCTCAAGAGTGGGAAGGGGTTTGTGAGACATTTGTTTGCTGTCCTAAAGAATTATAGGAACTTGTAAGTACTATTAGTGGGGCAATGGTTAAAGTTATGTTTCAGGCTGTCTCTCCTTTTGTATACATGTTTATTTGTGTAATATTTATTCAACATCTACCAGCCAGGCACATGGTGGGCACTCACTAGAGATGCATTGGTCCTGGCTTTCACGAGGTTATATTCTTTAATAGGAGAGAGAAAATTAAATAAGCAGTAATTGTGATATATGACATTATAGGGATGCTACCCAAGAAGGGCAGCTAACTTGGTCTAGAACAAAGAGGAGAGAATGATACCTAAAGAGTAAAAAGTAATTAGGAGGGACAAGCTGTCCAAGCCAAAGACACAGTATTCTTAATTGTCTAGAGAAGAGAAATCATTTGAGGTTCATGAGGACAGGGACGACGTCTCTCTTAGTCATCACTGTATCTGAGTGCCAAGCGAGGTGTTTGGCTTATAGTAATAACATGTTGCTTAAAATGATAAGTGATTGACAGACAGAATTAGAAGAGCCCCAAGGGAACTGAGGGAGAGACTCAGGTAAAAGAAGAATATTTCATGAAGGAAGGAGGAGTCAGATTCGTCAGCTTTGTTCAGTGTTGCTAAGGTTGTTCATGCAAAAGTTAAGTTAAATTTTTAAATTGCTTTCCAACTTAAAAACTTTGAAAAGTGCATGTTGAGTCTTAACAAACAGTATCTTAAAACTTTGAACATCTCATAAAAATTATAGCAGTCTGAAATTAGCACTGGGGTTTATTATACCTAGAAGAGAATATAGTAGTCGATTTCTTTCAGAAGGATTAATTTCTTTTAGAATTAAGAAGCCCCCTTGGCAACAAATTTGCCATATTTTTTTTAATGTTAACTTGTTTGCTCGTTACATATTTGAATGAATGGAGAATATGTATGAATTTATAGCCAGTTATGCACTTTAAGTAAAATGAAAATAAGTGAGTAACATGGGGTTTATAATAATTGGTGTTTGGATGAATTTCCTAGTAGCAGTTGAGTCTTACTTATGTGTGTAGTAATCATACCTCATTATGATGTAGTAGGGAAGAACTGATAGGAAGAAAACTGAGTCTGAAATTGTTTATTAAGTAAACTTACTGCTTTTGGATATTTAATTTTAAGCAGACTTAATAATTAAAATCCATTTGTTTCAGAATTTTTCCAAGAATATTTTTGCAATTCTTCAATCAGTAAAAGCCAGAGAAGAAGGGCGTGCACCTGAACAGCGACCGGCCCCAAATGCGGCACCTGTGGTAAGAATATTTTGCTGCTTATTTAGTAATTTTAATGAAAGTGATTATTCCATATTGTAATTTTGAAAACATCTTAAAGTATTTATTTGCTTCTTTATAGTTGACATACGATGTTATATTAGTTTCAGGTACGCAACATAGTGATTCGACATTTATATATATTACAAATTGATCAGAGTCGTAACTCAAGTAACTATCTGTTACCATACACAGTTATTGCAGTATTATTGACTGTATTCACTATGCTGTATATTGCATCCCTGTGACTTAATTATTTTGTAATTGGAATTTTGTACCTCTTAATCCCTTTTACGTATTTTGCCCCAACTCTCCTCAACCCCTTTGGTGACCACCAGCTTGTTCTCTATATCTGTGAGTCTGTTTTGTTTGGTTTGTTGATTTGTTTTCTTTTTTAGAGTCCACATATAAGTGAAATCTATGAAGCCAGTTTCATAAGGTTCAGCAAAGGAAAAATAATATGCAAATAAAATCTTTTTATATAGAATTTTTGAAAGTATGTCAAAATTTGGTAGAGTACTAATGCAGTCTTTGCAAGAAGTAGTAGTTTTATTTGTTCATGAAATCCTTGGTGTTTACCCTTTTAGAGATAGTGAATTTTTGCCGGTATTTAGACGAACATTTGAGGTGACTTTCTGGCAAGTTTTTAAGTGCCTCTTATTTGTCAGGCAGTTTGCTGACAAGGATACAAGAGGGACAAGAATGAAAGCCCCTTTGAGCTTGTAGTCTAGCGGGACATACAGATGAGTCAGACAGGTAGTGGGGCAGGTGCCATTATGGTGAAACACAGGGCGTCTGTGGTCATGAATTGGTTGACATCTTGAACAGCAGCTGGCATGAAACTTATGTCAAATCTTAAAACAGTTCGGCCATTATCTTCGTGACTGAATATTCTCTGTGTTTCCGTAATCATTAAAATACTTGAAAATTTTAATGTTTAGCATTTCATGATAGAAGTGTATACCTAGTGACAGTCTTGAATGAGTATCTTTTATTTGGAATAATAATAGCGGTAGCATCCTGCTGTAACAAAATGAAGCATATTTCAGTCTTTATGAATACCATGAATTTCCCAAGCAATTTTGGGAATATTCTTTAAATCTGCTTCTTTAGATTATTACAGACTGAGTTTTATATAAAGTATTTGTGAATTAAATTATGCATCATTAGATTAGCAAGTTTTTCTAAGTATTTTAAAAAAACACCTTTGTTTTTTTCTTCAGTTTTACACTGTACATTGATACATGGGTTTATTGTCATTGTTATTTATTTAATATAAGGATTAATAATTGGAATAATTCAGTTAAAAGGCTCCAAAGTGTCAGCTCAATAGGCTTTGCATTAAAAGTTTTTTTTGTTAAAGAAAAATAATTCATGACTGGAGACAGTTTATTAATTTGTGAAGAAATTTAAGTAATTAGAATGAAATTACTAAGTACACTCATTTTATTTCTGCAGTGTCTAAGAATTTTGCTTTGTGCCTTCATGCACGTTTACTTGGGGTCCTTTGCCTTGTCCCTGGCAGGGATGGTAATTTTCTCGCAGTAAACAGTATCTTGAAAATCAGCTTCAGATGATTCCCCACTTTTGTCTACTCCTCATTTTTGTCTTACTGGATCGAATATTGAGAAGAAGAAGGCTTAGGAAACAATACCCTTATTGTGTTTTATTTATTATGAGTATTAAGTAACAATTTAAACAATATTGACATGTAACTCATAATTATTATATATTTTTCTACAGGATCCCACATTGCGTACCAAGCAGCCTATTCCAGCTGCCTACAACAGGTACGACCAGGAAAGATTCAAAGGAAAAGAAGGCAAGTTACTTAATTTTGGTCTTCCCCTTACCGTGGCTGTGCTGAACTTGCAAGGCAGTGTGGCCTGGTGTTCGGGGCCGGGGTTGGCAAACTTAAACGTCTGCAGGCCAAGTCTGTGCCACCATGTACGTGTTTTCGTGAATAAAGTATTGTTGGAACACAGCCACACTCATTCATTTTTGTGTTACCTGTGGCTCTTTTAGTGCTGTGACAGCAGTTTGAATTGCAACAGAGATCGTGTGGCCTGCAAAGCCTAAAAATACTGTCCAGCATTTTACAGAATAATTTTGATAAGTTACCTTAAGTGTACTGTCTCTCAGTTTCCTCCTGTGTGTCATTACGATACTAATAGTAGCGTTAGTAGTAGTCCCTATCTTTTAGTGTTACTGTGGGGATTAAACTAGTTAATGAAGTCCACAGAATAGTAACTGGTATATATAATAAGCTATCTATAAATATTTACTGCTATTAGCCTTAATTCTGTTTCTCAGAAGTTTATTTTAGAGCGGAAATTCTATATATCAAATCATATTTCTCCATTTATAAAAGTATACATTGAGAACTTGGGAAGCATAGATTATAGAGTAGGCATGTGAGGACTTGTTTTGTGATAGCTGCATGGCTAATTCCGTGGTGAACCATTTCCGCATCAGTAAGGTGGCTAGTGAGGGGCGACTGATGTCAGTGCAACTTTATCTTGACTTCATTCGTGAAAAAATGGGATAGAGGCAACTAGAAGTTTATCATTTATGATTTTTTTCCTACATAATCTGAAATCTCTATTTAAGTTTATTAAAGGGTTTGTTGTCTTTATACAGTGAATTTTGTGTGCTGGTTTCATTTGCTGGATAAAGGCATGTACTGAATCCATGGTGTAGAAAGACAGTAGGGTGTTCTTTTATCCACTGCAATGTTTTTCTTTTGGGACGAATTATGTAAAGTAGGGGTTGACACATTAGAGCCCACAGACCAAATCGGAACCTTCTTGGGCCAAATCAGGCTGTGCTCATTTGTTTACGTATGTTGTTCATCCTGCTTTTGCACCACAACTGCAAATTCAAGAGTCGTGACAGAGACTATGTGGCTTGCAGTGTGTAAAATATTTAATATCTGACCCATCACAGAAAGGTATATTGGGGCTCTGTCCTGGAGTCCCTGTCGCTATTTACAACGTTGCTTTTCTATGAATTACATAACATATGCTGATGATTGTAATTTTGGAACACAGCTTTTTATAAGTTAAAGGAGGTCTCATGGTATTAGATGCTTTTAGTGGTGCTGTATTGAATATTAGGACTAAATAATTTGGGGGTTATAAAGTATTTTATTCAATCTAATTTTTGATATTTCCAACCAACTATATGACCGTTGAACACGGTTTTAGAGATAGTCCTAACCAGCTTCTACACTTTGGGCTCATTGGTGTGTATTGAATGTATTTTGGAGACCAGTACTCCTTTTAAAGTTTCTGACTTCACAAGTATGTAATTTAACTTTTTATCTATAGTAGATTCAAGGCTTTGTTATTCTGTTGAACTGTCAGATACAATGTAGATTATTACTTTAGATTTGTTGTTTATCATGAAATATGTAAAGTCTATGGTAACCTCCCTTTCTTTATAGAAACGGAAGGCTTCAAAATCGACACTATGGGCACCTACCATGGTATGACACTGAAGTCTGTAACGGTAAGTCACTCTGGCTGCAGAGGTTCTTTTGTTCCAGTCATTTCATGTGAGTAGCAGATGTTGAAGGAAATCTTTGTTCTCCAACATTTTCAATTTCATACATTTATCTTTAATGACCAGTTGTGCTGACAGAGCTGTGGGGTGATTATTTGATTCATGGGTATCTTTTTTTTTTTTAACTGAGTGTAAAGAAAAGCTGTTTCGATTAACTTGCAAGTAGATTGGATGTTACCTGGTTAGAGAATTTAAAGTCAGTGAGGAGTTACGAGGTTCAATTTGAGAGAGTTCTTTGCCATAATATCTCATGTTATTAAAATGTAACGCTTTATGCTCTAAAAAGACAGATTGCAGTGGTTGATGTCATGCTGCAAGTTGCATACTTGACACAGCCAAATACTTGACATCCATGATTATAAGCCTTCGGCTCACTTTTAGCAAACTTCCTTTTTTATTTTTTAATGTCCTAAAGATGGTTATTTCTAGGTGATCTGACCAAGGCCCGTTTTTTTTTTTAATAAGTTTCACTTGTACAACATTGTAATTTAACATCTGTGTATGCTACAGAGTGATCACCACCACAAGTCTAGTTACCATACACCATACAGCTGACCCCTTCACCCATTTCACTCACCTCCCAACTACCTATCCCTTTGGTAACCACTAATCTATGCAATAATCTTTGTTATCTGTGAGTCTTCATTAGTTTTTTTTTTTATATAGTTTCTGCACTGATATTTGTCTTTATATGTATTTTGCTAAAACAGTTATTTTTAAATTTTCATCAGATTTGTTTTTGTATTATTGAAATTGTATGTGGGCGCATTATTCATTCAACACGTGCTTATGTATTTGTGTCAGACCGTGTTCTGGTTGCTAGGGTTGTTGCTGTGAATAAGCCAGATAGGACTCTTTACAGAAAGGAGTGAGCGAGGCCTCTCTGAGGAGGTGACAGTTGAGCCAGAGCCTGGTGACGAGCATTCCATGAAAGACACACAGGGTCAGGATTGAGGCCCGTACAGCAGCACGCAGGCCAGTGTCTCCAGAGTCGGGTGGGTGAGGGGAAGGTGGTAAAGGGTTAGGTACACCCATTTTATGAGATCTGCCTAGGTCTTCCTGACTTCAAAAGGTAACTCATAGCTGTAAGATTTAACTTAAATTCTTAAAGATTTATTTACTGACCTTTTCCTGGGGACAGAACTTGCCTCCTCACCATTCCCCAAGTGAATTATGGAAGTGATGTTGTTACCCTTGTGTAGCCATCAAAATAAGTATTTTTGTGGTTAACTGTTGCTGCTGTTGGTTTTACTTTTGTCTCATCTAAAATGCCATGAAATTGATTTCATTACTGAGCTTCCATGCACGTGGTAAAATCAGTGATAGTTTTTTTGTTTTTGTTTTTGTTTTCTTTGCTGTACACGGGCCTCTCCCGTTGCGGAGCACAGGCTCCGGACGCGCAGGCTCAGCGGCCATGGCTCACGGGCCTAGCCGCTCCGCGGCATGTGGGATCTTCCCGGACCGGGGCACGAACCCGCGTCCCCTGCATCGGCAGGCGGACTCTCAACCACTGCGCCACCAGGGAATCCCAGTGATAGTTTTTAATAGATGCTTTTTACAGAACAGTTTTTCTGAAATCTAAGGACAGCTTCTTAATTAAACAATATGCGAATGATAAGGCTCTACTTCCTTATCAAAGTCTTTGTTTCTAAATATACTTAAAAGAGGCGAACGGTTCTATGGTGTGTGATTTTACAGAACATCACAAAAAGGCGTTGTGTAGGAATGCAGCAGAAAGATTAGAAATGGTCAGATTGTTAGTACTTCCAATATTTTAATGCCCAGTTTGAATCTCCGTGCTGCTTGTGACCTGATCCATTTAGCAGTTGTTATTGAGAACTTTGAACCTGGAAGCTTTGAAATTACTCTGATAATTGTTTCTTTTTAGTTGAATCTCAAACTTACCCTTTCAATGTAATGTTTTTTCCTCCTCTTTTTTTTCTTTTGAAATTATTATCTGTTTGTGAGCTTGCAAGTTTCACCAACTTTCTACCTTATTCTCCAGTTAAGAAAGTTTGTTATGAGATCCACCCAGACATACCAAGCAGTTAAGAGTATGTTAAAGGCTTTGTTGCACAGATGTGACTTCCTTTCTAATTTATGTGCAGCTTTGCTACCATTGTTCTTCAGGGTTTTGATATGCCTGGTTGATGTACAAAGTTACCAAGATTAGTTTCAATCTGCATTAGGATTGATCTGCATGTCTTTTAAGTTCAAGACACCAGAGTTCTCTTAGATGTTAGACTAAATTAATAAGTCACATTATACAGACTAGAAGACTTTCATACAAATGAGTTTTTTTCTGTATCTGTTAGAGAAGGAAGGGGTATGTGTTTTGATAATATTTCATAAGAATCATAAGTTATTGAAATCTATAGAAATTAGGGCCCAGGCAGTATATTTTGTAACACTTTGTAAAGATAATAATTTGTCGAAGTTTATTATAGGAACAGAAGCTCAGGTACCTTAAAGTTACAAGTTTGTGTAGTGTAGCTTTTGAATTGTTCCAGGAAATACAGAGGCACACCACCTCTTGAAGAATTTCCTGGGTTGGGACACTTCCCCCAAAATGTGTCACTTGGATTCTGTAATGTTTAAGAAATACTGGATTAAGCAGATTTTGTGGTACAGGAATCTCATCGTTTTAAATGTATAAATCTCTTAATTGGAACACAGGAGTATGGACTCTTTCCCAAGCTTGTTTACCCCCCAAGTTTGTCCCTCTCCTCCCTTCTGTTGAGAATACTGCAAAGAACCAGAGTTGCATAGAATCAGTTTAATTGAAGCTATCTTAGGAGTCGTGGTTTGGGAGTAGAAACCATTCAGTATGGGGGACATCAGAATATATTTTCATGTATTCCTTCAGTGAAAGGGGCCGTTTTAGACTAAGAAAATGCCACTTGATAATACTTTTCATTGTATAGTAAATAAAGGAGATGATGAAGACCTTTTTTTGTTAGGTAGTAGCAAGGAACTTACCTGTGGTTCCACCAGAGAGGGAATAAGAAAGATATGATCACAGTTTATTATTATTTATAAAGGTTTGGAAATCCTTTATCGAGAACTACTTTATTTTAATCTCCCAATCTAGCTTGTTCATGTTCACGTGGAAAGGCCATGTATTCTAGCCCCTGTTTATTCTTTCCTCAGTTCTTACTGAATATCATTGACTCTCGATAACCTTGCTGTCTTCATTTTTGAGGAAACCTTTTGCACTCTGAAATCACACAGATCAAAAGCTTCCCTTGAAGGTCGTTATTTGAAGAGACTCCCACAGGCATCGCAGTTCTTATGATCTCTTTTTCGGGAAACCATTTTTTTGATAGTAAGTAAACTTGGGTGGATTTTCAGGATCTGTGTTAGAGGTCTAATATTATCACTGTCAACTTTCACTTGTGAGAAGGATCCAGAATCTCAGTCTCCTCAAAGTTACGTTCTTAGGCAGGGATGCAGACATCAGTAACCGCCCCAGTCCCTGTTCTGCAGAGCTTGCTTCGTTCTCGTTTGAGAGTCAGTTACGTGTTCGTCTCTGCTTGACGTGTTACGGGGGTGCGCTGGCGCCAGCGCTCTGGAGGTGGGTCTAGAGCCGGGCCCAGGAGAAGGTGGACGTAGCTGATTAAGACTTTCTTTCTCAAGACTCTCCTTCCCTTCCCTCCCTCTACTCTCCCTTCAGCAAATACTTGTTGAGTGCTTTTGTAGGCCATGTACTATGCTAGGTGCAGGGACATCGAAGATGAAGAAGACCAGACATACGTGTGTGGGCTTCTTTTAATGGTCTGTTAGAGGAGAGACACATCAGTCAGTCACTCAGATGAGAAATTATGACTGTGCCACGTGTGTGCAGACGCATCGTGCTGTGAGAGCCTAAAGTTGGAGGATTTTTTGTGGGAGTCGGAGCACTTCATTGAGGAGGTAGCGCTTGAAGTAAGATCCAGAGTTTGAGTAGGAGCTGACTTGAAGATTGCAGGAAACGGAAGGCAGGAGTAGACACCCTGGTGGGGAGAGCGTGGCACTTAGACAGATTTGGAAGGAGACTGGTGACTGTGTGGATTCGAAGGATGCCTCTGGGAAAGTTTCTTTCCAGAGTTAGGTACAGCCTGCCTGTCTGTGCGTGCCAGGGCCTCTCCGCACGCTTCCGGGGCCGTTCGTTGTGCAAGTCTAAATGTGGCCGCACGCTTACCTCAGTAGTAATTCCAGGGTTTATTTTACTCACCAACACTTAAAAGACTCAGAGTATGTCACGTAAGCAGGCTGGATTTCCAGCTTCTTTAGAGAGGCCTCTGGCCTGACTGGGCGCTGGGCCCACAGTCCCTCGTGGCAGACCCCACGTCCCCTGAGCAGGACACCTTCCTCACCTGGGACGTGTTCCCTGGGTAGCCTCAGGCCTCGCCGCTCCGGTCTTTTCTGTCGCCTTCTTCACTTATTTACACCACCTTCTTAGGCCCTGTTGGCTTTTCAGTATGAAATCCCTGCTCTAAATAAAGGCAGTGCTAGCTTGTTAAAGAGAAGTCAGTCAGTTGGAAACACAAATTTAAGGCTTTGAAGTCAGTCCTGGCTTTGGGATCTCAGCTCTTCCGCTCCTTCCACCACTAATGAAGTTGAGAAGGTTATGTAACCTTTCTATCAGCGGTCTTGTTTTTATTTTATAATAAAGGTATTAGAATTTACATTACAGTATTATTGATGAACGAAACAGGCACTGTGTAAAGTGCTTCACACAAAAAGGTCTCAACAGATAAGTGATGGCTACTTTTATTAGGAATTTATAATTTTATGTATAATCTCAGCTTGTCTTATGTGTAAATGTAGGCAACTGTAGCTTCAGTGATGAACTTGATATTACATGTTTAATGATACAACTTTCACTCAAAGCTTTGAAGACTCGTTTACTTAAACATTATGAGAATCCTTTTCTTCTCCAGTAACTGGGATATTTTTAATCTAGCTGTGTGTGTTTATCTTATGGTAAAGTTCTTTATCCTTTGAGAGAAAATTGCTACAAAGACATTATCGTTTTAAGTGTGTGACAGCTTAGCTAGATAGGCTTTTCCATTTACCTGTTAGGGCTCATATATAGGAAGAAACGTCATTTACTTAGATTTAAATTATTTACTTTGATCCAAAAAGTATGTAAGTGTTGAGATTTTAATATATGGTCACAGAATTATAAGTAGGAATATTACTTCTATAATTTATAATTTGCTGCATTCTGCATTTAGATTGGCATATTATTTTGCTCAAGAATATTATATTACACTTGAAATAATTTTCAGAACTTGTTGCCTCTCTTGCTGTTTCAGGGAACTGGGGTGGTTCTGTCCTGTGTCAGCCTGACCAACATAAAGGTGTACCCCCTAAACAAACCAAGCATTGTGTGTTTTCTGTCAGTAACTCGTTATATGTCTTAAGCTTTTGAAAGTCAACTTTATACTTTTACTGTCTGTTACATGAAGTAATACTTAACTGTTAACATATTAGTATTTTGTGCATAGTTTATTTTTTATTATATCTGCATTTTCATAGACTTTTCTAAGATTTCACCACTAAACTGAACAATGTTGTTTTCTCTGTGCTCCAAACTTCCCCTCTATCCCTTTTATAGTAGTTTTCCCCAAGTGATTTTTCCAGATTTGGGGGTTAAAAAAATTTTTTTCATAATGTTGTGCTTGTTGTAGATTTGGCGCGTACCTTCATATAAGGGAGACAAGAAGAGAGTCTTCTACAATATTATGATTTCTTTGCCTGTTTGTTGCAGCAAATTAGGCATCGGTTTTCTCATCTGAAAAGTGGTATTATAATAACCTCCTCTGAGGTCTTCAGGGTTTGAAATGTGCACAGGTGTACCTAGTTTAGCATTGTTCTTTCAGTGCTGTTTGTAGTACTGAATTAATTGTAGTTATGAACTTTTTACACCGAATAATACAGAGCCCCTGTTCACCCACACTTTTTAAAACTAGTTGGGTGGATAAGTGGGGGGAGGGATAAATTGGGAGATTGGAATTGACATGTACACACTACTATATATAAAATAGATAACTAATAAGAACCTGCTGTATATAGCACAGGGAACTCAATACTCTGTAATGGGCTTTATGGGAAAAGAATCTTAAAAAAAAAAAAAGAAAAGAGTGGATATATGTATAGGTATAACTGATTCACTTTGCTGTACACCTGAAACTAACACAACATTGTAAATCAATTATACTCCAATAAAAATGTTAAAAAATTAATTAGAAAATAAAGAACAATTGGGTGGTATGTAGAGTGAATACTTATTTGGGTGGGTATGAATCTCCTTACATTGATACCTTCTTAAAGGTATTAAAATCTCATTTTACATTAATATTTTGTCAGCATATGATCAGCATTTTGATGCTGATATATTTAGAAAAAATGAATAATAGCACAGATCATGTTAATAATTGTCAGGGAATTTTAATGCCTATAAAGTAAAAGTTATTTTTATAGTACTGCCTTTTTATACTGTGCTTTCAGTTTATGTATCTTGTTGAGATTTATTGAAAATCCATTGCCCAATGGATGGTGCTTTTGGTGTAAGCCTATACAGTTAAACTACATTAATTTAGCTTTGCATTTCATTAGAGTAATTATCAGTTTATCCAACATGCCTTAAAATTTTAATAATGCCTGTAACATACCTTTTAAAATTATTCTACCAGTGACCATATATTTAATGCCATGATCACACGATTTCTGAGACTTACTTTGAAAGAAGCATAGACAAAGTTATTCTTGACACGTATGTTAGAAGTAATTTAGAAAACCATTGTATAATTTTTAATAATAATGTTAACATCACTTTGTTTCAAAGTGTTAATATTGGTTATTGTGAGAACAGGAGAAAACAGAAGCCAGTTTGGAAATATAATGGTATTTTGTTAATATGATAAAAATTTATACTATGAAATTTCAGCTTGATTATATAAATTCTTTTCACTTTAGTTCCATATGTAATGCTGCAGTTATATACATAACTCAGATGTGCACAAAAGCAAACTTTAATTTTCATTAAATTTAATATTCTCTCTTGGACATACTACAATATAGTCTTTTATCCTAATTTCTATTTACCTTCATCACTACAGCATTATTCAGTTCTAACAAAATTAGTATCAGTATTGAACATATTTCATCACTTTTAAATTCTAACTTCTCAGTGTATTTTTAGACTAACCACTGCTTAACTTAGACATGATTTTATTTTATATATTTTTCTTCATTTGAGGAAAAAAGATTAATATTTAATATCATGACATGATTTGAATCAGTTCGTTCATAATAAAAAAACAGCATATTAAGTACATACTGTAATTGGGTATTTAGATATTTTCTTGTTGGGTACTTCTCTGTTGGCTGTTGCTGGCTGAGTTTTAGTTTGCTCTGTCAGTTTCTAGGTCTTCATAAATTGATTTAAATCTTCAATGTATTTCTAATCTTTTGTATAAATCCCACATTCAGATTTTATTTTCTTAGTGTCTTAGTGCTTTTCTCTCAATACTCATTGGATTGTCTAGTTAGTTCATCCCTTCCCCTCCCCTCTGTCCCACACCCTGCCAACCTCATTTGATCTTTAATTCTAAGTTTTGGTTTCTTTTCCAGGTCTTTTTCTTGATGGATGTTTCTTTTAGTGTTGTTCTTCTTGTCTTTCCTGCTTCTCATGTTCCTCTGTGAGTGACTGTTCCCACGTTTATTTTAAATATCTGTTTTTTAAAGACTCTTAGTTGCTTCTGGTTCGGACAAATCTTACTGTTTAGAACTAATGTTTTTTTTTGAAATTTCAGAATGGTGCTTTACTATGAATAAGTTGAAGACATACTTATTTGAAATGCTAAGGAACTAAAGCTTTTAAGATTTTTATTTTTGTTTTAATTGGAGACAAAAGTCATACCATAGAACTCAGGTAATTGTCTCATTGTTGACATCATATTTTATGTTGTCATTGAAGAAGCATTTGTTCCTTAACGTTTAGGTTTGTGCAGAAGTATATAAGATCAAACACAAAAATATTTTGAAATCAAGTCAATTTAACATTTTTACAAATTACCGTTTAAGTCAGAAAGAGTTGATTCAGTATTTTATTGTCATCTACAAACAGTGAATTCTGGACACTATCAAACTAATCATTTATCTCCCCTAATTTTGATATTTTAGATAGGTGCTTCAGTCTTCTTGCAGTGTCTTTTTGTCATTTCTATCTTATATGTGTGTTGCCATAAACATCCTGAAATTTAGTTCCTTCTAGATTTTAATATACCAAATTTGGGAATTAAAATTAAGCAGCTCTTTGACCTTTCAGAAGAATTTTAACTTCTATTATGTAGAAGGCTTTTAGTTTTCTTTATAAGCGCCACCCCCCCCAAAAAAAAATTCAGCTTCTGATATGATTGGAATATTATAATTTATTTTAAAAGGCTGTACAAAATACTTCATAGTGTCCTTAGGAATTGCTGGCTTTTAACATGGAGAGCTGCGTTATAATAACCAACCATTCTGATAGTAAATTTGTGGATACATTATAATTCATCAACAACTTTAGTACATATTATGATATCCTCCCCTCCCCCCCATCCCAAAGTTACTTTAGCAGGAAAAATAAATGTTAAAAGTGTAACTATTTAAATTGTTTGGGGGAACATTCTTTCTTTATCTGGATTAAATGTAATAGATATAATTGATTTAATACCATCTAATAAGGTAATAGATGCCAATTTTGAGGAGACCTGTGATACACATTTGATTTATTTCTAAACTTCCTGAGTCATCATTAGTATTTTTGAAAAGTTTGTATAGTTTTGTTTTTTTTTTTTTGTGGTACGCGGGCCTCTCACCGCTGTGGCCTCTCCCGCTGCGGAGCACAGGCTCCGGACGCCCAGGCCCAGCGGCCATGGCCCACAGGACCAGCCGCTCCGCGGCATGTGGGATTCCCCCCGGACCGGGGCACGAACCCGCGTCCCCTGCATCGGCAGGCGGACTCCCAGCCACTGCGCGCCACCAGGGAAGCCCCTAGTTTTTTTTTTTTTAAGCTTTAAACAACAGTGTAAAGGTCATAGGTTAGTAGATTTTACAAAAACATGCTTCAGTATGGCACACTGGTAGTATTACACTTTATATTTTACATTGGAACCCTGTTGTAGATCACTGAAGACCAGTCCCTAGCTAGACATACAGTCTGGTTCTAAGTACCTGAAGAATTTTCACCACCATCTTTGTGATGTAACAGATCAAAGCTGGTGTTGAGCACCTGGTGCAGAGCATTATTCTCCCCTGCAAAGATCAGTTGTGTGGATCCCAAGTTGCCTAATAGGGTGGCATTTCCTTACCAGCTTGCCATGGCCCAGAGAAAGGCTGAGAAACTGGGTAATATTAATATACCAGGAGAGACTGATTCATTGTTCAGGCTTATGAAACAGTAACATTTGAAATGCTAAATGCTGATTAATTAATTTCGAGTGAGAAATGTAATTGCCAAGGCCAGTGGGCACTCAGTTCCTCTATCCAGCACATACACATTCTCCCAGTAGAGAAGTTACTTGGAGATCAGAGGTAATGATATTTGCATCTCTTCAGTAAAGGAAGACGTACTGCAAAGGCCAGGGAACCTTTAGTCTTGGTCACTGCTTAGATAGGCTTTGCCATTGTGACTTCTCTTCCTATTGGTGTGTCTGACTAATCTGTCTCCTAGTGGATATGATGTAGTTCTTTAGATGGACAGATGACTGATTCAGCTTTAGGACTAACATCTCATTCTGTTGCGTTTGTCTTATTTAAAAAATGTTGGAGACATTTGCCTAGTGGCCATTGCCTGTGTACTGTAGTTAAAACTATTATTTCTATTTATCTTAGGAAATGCAGGAATATTAAATGAAAATTATTACTGATGGATTTGGATTTTAGACTGACAGCAGTGAGAAACTGTAAGATATATCTCCTAGTACAGAAAGAATTAAATTTTTATTAATAAAACTTTAGTAATCAGGAACTTTTTAAAAAATTTATTTATTTTATTTATTTATTGTTGGCTGTGTTGGGTCTTCATTGCTGCACATAGGCTTTCTCTAGTTGCGGCGAGCAGGGGCTACTCTTCGTTGCGATGCGCGGGCTTCTCATCGTGGTGGCTTCTCTTGTTGCAGAGCATGGGCTCTAGGCACACGGGCTTCAGTAGTTGTGGCTCTCAGGCTCTAGTGCGCAGGCTCAGTAGTTGTGATGCACGGGCTTAGTTGCTCCGCAGCATGTGGGATCTTCCCGGACCAGGACTCGAACCCGTGTCCACTGCCTTGGCAGGCGGATTCTCAACCACTGTGCCACCAGAGAAGCCCCCGTAATCAGGAACTTTTGATTGCTTAAAGCCAAATAGAATGGACATTTGGTATTTTTTTTTAAAGAAAATTTCTCTTAATGAATGAACGTATCAGTTTTTGCTAAGACATCTCCTGGTTTGTGACAGCATATGATATTTGGGAAACAGATTTTTTTTTTTGCAGAATTTTTTATATTATACCCCATCTTTATTGGAGTATAATTGCTTTACAGTGGTGTGTTAGTTTCTGCTTTATAACAAAGTGAATCAGTTATACATATACATATGTTCCCATATCTCTTCCCTCTTGCGTCTCCCTCCCTCCCACCCTCCCTGTCCCACCCCTCTCGGTGGTCACAAAGCACAGGGGTGATCTCCCTGTGCTATGCGGCAGCTTCCCACTAGCTATGTAATTTACATTTGGTAGTGCATATATGTCCCTGCCACTCTCTCACTTCGTCACAGCTTACCCTTCCCCCTCCTCATGTCCTCAAGTCCATGCTCTAGTAGGTCTGTGTTTTATTCCCGTCCTACCACTAATCTCTTCATGACATTTTTTTTCTTAGATTCCATATATATGTGTTAGCATACGGTATTTGTTTTTCTCCTTCTGACTTACTTCACTCTGTATGACAGACTCTAGGTCCATCCACCTCACTACACATAAGCTCAAAATGGGTTAAAGATCTAAATGTAAGGCCACAAGCTATCAAACTCTTAGAGGAAAACATAGGCAGAACACTCTATGACATAAATCACAGCAAGATCCTTTTTGACCCACCTCCTAGAGAAATGGAAATAAAAACAAAAATAAACAAATGGGACCTAATGAAACTTAAAAGCCTTTGCACAGCAAAGGATACCATAAACAAGACCAAAAGACAACCCTCAGAATGGGAGAAAATAGCTGCCAATGAAGCAACTGACAAAGGATTAATATCCAAAATTTATAAGCAACTCTTGCAGCTCAATAACAAAAAAACAAACAACCCAATCCAAAAATGGGCAGAAGAACTAAATAGACATTTCTCCAAAGAAGATATACAGATCGCCAACAAACACATGAAAGAATGCTCAACATCATTAATCATTAGAGAAATGCAAATCAAAACGACAATGAGATATCATCTCACACCGGTCAGATTGGCCATCATCAAAAACTCTAGAAACAATAAATGCTGGAGAGGGTGTGGAGAAAAGGGAACCCTCTTGCACTGCTGGTGGGAATAATGTAAATTGATACAGCCACTATGGAGAACAGTATGGAG